>NW_021554795.1:332904-372257 GCF_001605985.2 Dendrobium catenatum
ATTCATTTTTCTAAAAATGAGAAATCTACTTCCTATTTTTTTGTTCTTAAAATCTTTGGTAAGTTGTGTTTGACTTCTCTAAAACAGCTAGAGGAATGGAACTCATGATTTTGTTTCTCTTTCTCTCTTCTTAAAGAGGTTATTTTACTTTTGATTCAAAATCTTCATCATATTTTAAATTGGATTTTGAAACTAATTTTTTTTATCTCCCTACATTTTTTCTATCGCATAGGAATCTTTTGCAAGATTGTTGAATCCACCATAAAATTTTCTTAATCAAGTTGTTCGTGTTGTAGATAATTTGGGTTTACTTTGGTTTTGAAAGTATAAGAAAGAAAGCATATTTTTTAAAAATAATTAAAAAAAAAGTGGCCAATGATGCCAAACCAAAAGATGTGCAATGATGCCAAATTAAAAAAAAAAAATACACAAAGTGTATTAAAATCAAAAGATGCTCAAAGAGCCATTCTAGTGATAAAGGGCATAAAATATGCCCACAAAAAAATTATGCTTATTTTTTCTTATACTACTAAAAGCTTAAGAAAATCCTTGATATGTTCGAAACTTGTGCTTGAAAATTTTGGTTCCTGATTCAGAAATTCATGCATTGATCTTCTATTAGATATGTTTTATGAAAGGAGTTTAAAAAAATTAATGTTTCTTTTTCCCATTTATTCCTTGATTTGGATATTGGATTAAAAAGTTTTTGAGCCTTTAAAAGAACTTGAGTTGGGATTATCAAGCTCTGAATTTCTAACCTTTTCTGGGTTATGCATTGTCAATCCAATTCTACTAAGTTTTTGATTAAAACGAAGAGGTAACTTTCTCATTTTAAGAATATTTGTTTTTTACTAGATCAGGGAATGTTTTTATCTTTTGGTCATTTTGTTTTTGTTTGTGCCTCCTCTCTTTTGATAATGTCAAAGGGGGATAACATATTGTTGAATTTTTGTATTGTTATCGTGGTTGTATATTGTTTTCAAAAAATTAAAAACAACAAAAATATTTTTATCTCCCCTATTTTTTAAAATGTTATTCTAGTAAGGGGGAGATTAAGAGAAAATATTCTTTTTTGAAAATTCAAATTGAAATTGTTTTCCATCATCAAAAAGGGGAAGATTGTTGTGGATCTATGATTTATGATTTTGATGATAGCAAACATTCCTTATTTCTCTACGATTGCCTTATGTGCTAACGTTTCAGGTTCACACGATCGAACTACAATTTGGAACCAGCTCAAGATTAGGTAGACTAGGTTTGAGTCAGTTTGTAATCTTTTTCTTTTCTTGAGTCTATTGTATTTGATGTGAGACCTAATGATTTGTAACTTAGAAGATTTCCTGTTATTCCCTAAAAGATTTATATTTTCGGTAATATCGGCCGGGACGATATTTATATCGGCCTGGACGACATGTCCAACATTAGAAACCTTAATTAGGGCATCCTTATTAAGGCACCCGTCATAAACATATCGGCCTGGAAGATACTTGTATCGGCCAGGACTATATTCTCAATTCAGAAAGAATCAGCCGCCATAATCAGTTTAGGTATTCTTTATTTTAGGAAATCGGCCAGGATGATATTTATATCGTCCCGAACGATCTAACTCAATCATACCTAAACTGATCTGGTATTATTTGGAAATCATTAATGGTTGATTGATATGATCACATCGTTCGGGACGATCTTATGATCGGCCAGGACGATGGCCTAGACGATTGACTTCAGCTAGCACCAAATCTGGGTGATGATCAGGACGATTAAAATCAATTTTAAACTAATCGTCTGGGACGATCGTGAGATCAGCCAGGACGTTATAACCAATTTTCTTCTGATCATCCCAAATCATCCTAGGCCATTGAGCTGAATTTGAACTAATCGACAAGGACGATATGCCTATCGTCCTGGACGATAATGTCGGCAACTTGCATTAATGAGCTCATTTTGAGAGCTTCTTCTTAAGCTATGGCGAGGCACTTTGTAAGTGTCTTTGGCAGCCATTGTAGCTTCGTTCTTGTGGGGGAAACTTGAAGAGAGAGCTTGAAAGGGAGAGAGGAAAGGGTGGAGTTTGAGAGGGAGAAGATCCTGTGGGGGGAGGAACTCAAGGGAGTGTTGAGGGGATTCCACACAGTTGCTCCGGCGAACTCGCACCTTAGTACCATCGGATTCAAGGCTTGTCTCGAGGTAAGTTCACTAAAGAAGAAGATCTCCTTCGTGTCAAAGTACCTGGAGACTCCTCCATACCGGGGAAGGTGGAAGTGATTTTGTAAGGGCTTCTCCGCCTAGCTGTGGGGGATAAAGGAGAGTCACGATTTTAGTGCAATACTTGGAGGGTGCCTCCAAGGAGTGGATGTAGGTCAAGGTTTGATCGAACCACTATAAATCCGGTGTGTTCTTTTCTTATTATCGCTTCCGCATTTATTTTTCTTCCGCACTTTATTTGTGGTGATTTTTGTTGGAGTTTTATCTTTGGTTTTAAAGTTTTCCAATTCACCTCTCTCTTGGTTAGCTTGGGACAGTTCTATAGGGCTTAACATCCCTAACGAACTTTCAGTCTTCCTATTAGTTTTGAATTTGATGTGCATCCACGGCCTGTAAGATTTATCTTCAACTAATAAATTTTCTTTGTGAACTTCCTTATCGATTAAATCCAGATTTTGAAAAACCTTTAGATATACCACATCTTTATGTCCAATTCTTCCACATTTGAAACAAATTGTAGATAAATTCTCAAATTCAAATTTCTAAAAAAACTGCCATGAATACCTTCAATCCAAATACCACTAGGGAGTTTCAAGTTTAATTTAACCCGAATGCATGCTCTAGCGAAATCCATCCTCCCCCAACTAAACATGTTGCCATCCAATAATAATGGAGTCTATATGAAATAATTCTCGTGATGTTGGTTTCGTCCCAGCAGTGTAACGGCAAGTGGGGAAGACGAACCCAAATAGGAGAAAAAATCCCATCTAAGGAATAAGGATAAAAATTGGGAGTCCATTTATCAAGTCCAATGACAAAACCTCCTATGTACCAAGGACCTCCATTGAGAACTTCCTCCATTGCTTCCTGAGATTGAAAGGAGCAAAGGAACCAATCTAATCCAAGAGAAGTAATATGAAATCCTCCAAATTTAACCCATTGCCTCCTTAATTCGAAAGCACAATTAGAGAAGGGAAAATTTTTGCAAAGGATCTTTACTACCAATGAATTTCTTAGAACATGGACATTGGATTTTTCATTTTCCAAGTCAAGTTTAACCACACTAGTATCATTACTATCTTCATGAATTTTAGTCGAATTAATTTTAATGTGTGGTTTTTTAATCCACACATTAGAATTATCCAAATTGTGATCGGTGAAACTAGAGGTGGATTATTTGGAGAATAAGAACATCCACTTTTTCTCCTTTCTACATTATATATATATATCATGTTTATTTCATAACCAATTGAATCTGAAAGAATAAGAACATTCACAACTTGGTTTTACTAGTAAATAAATTTGCAAGAAATTAAAATGCAATAAAAAATGTAGAAAGGAGAAAAAGTTTAGAATGAGCACACAAAATTTATAGTGGTTCGATCAAAATATGGCTTACATCCACTCCCAGAAGTCATCCCCTCTGAGAATTGCACTAAACTATTTAATGACTCTCCTTTAGCCCCAACAACAAGGTGGAGAAGCCCTTATAAAATCTCTTCCACCAGCTAGGTGTGGTTGAGTACCAAAATCTTTTTCCCCCTCTAGGTGAGGCAGAGAACCTATAATCTTTTAACCCTTCTAATGAGGTAGAGAACCTAATGATCTTTAGCTTCGAAGGCTTTCTTTTTGGAGCAACCCATAAGATCAACAAAGACACATGCTTACTTGGAGAAACAACATGAAATCCCCTCACACTATTTCTCTCTCACACCCAACTTCTCCTTCTACTTCTTCAAACTCCAAGATCTCTCTCAAGAGGACAACTTCTCAAAGCACTCCTACATAAATCTCCCAACAATACAAAGACCCTTCAACATCTAAAAAGAGAGCCTAAATACAAGACTTCCAAAAAAGCCTAAATTTTCAATTCTATCAATTTTGATCACATAGTATGATAGACAATTATATAATATAATTTGTTCAATACATCCTATTAGTATTGTGTGATGAATAAGGGTCTGTTTGATTAGTTTAAATTCTTGAATGGATCATCGAATACAATGTCAAGATTGGACAATAGGATTGATTAATTTGAATAGTATTTTTATCCTATATGATCGGTGGTGATCAAGTATCATTCTGGGAGCGAATCGGGTCATACTATATGAAGTAGGTTATTATCCAGTATAATATGAAATATCAATTAAGCCATATTCAATTAATTTCTTATTGGATTGGATTAGGTAACATTTAATTACATTATACAGGGTGATTGGAATTGTATAGTTTAATTAGTTTAATTTTTAATTTCAAAATATTGCCTAATTTGTGATTGGTGATAGGATTTTTGGATTTACTGATCATCCTATATGATTGGGATCGTATAGTATAATTAGTACGAATTTTGATTATGTCAATTAAATATTTTAATTAATCCTAATTTTAGTCATATCGTATAATGTAATACATATCATATAAGGTGATCTTCATAAAATTAAAAAACTTATTTTTTCTCCCTGATGTGTATGTGTATGTTTGCTATGCTCGCGTACACCTTTTACAAGGCTTTTAAGTCAAGAACAATAAAAGAAAATAAAAATAAATAAATACTATTATAAAAAACATCAAGCCTATTCTATACAATATTATGTTGATCATTTTTTATGGTGTATGATGCACCTAAAATATTACTGTGAATAAAATAAATATCTAATAATAATATCAAAAGGAACAAAGTAGAAATGCACCAATATTAGTTACCATCAAAAGTATTAGCCAGAGATCTAAGATTATAATAATAATAATGCTGGATGCTCTAGACTTTAAGGAAACTCTATATCTCAGTTGAGCTTAGGCAAGGATCATAGTGCATCATAATGCCACTAAACTAGAATTTAGCACTATAAAACTTCTTTTTTTTTTTTTGAAAATTTTAAATTGCATTAAAAGAAAAAAAGATCTAAATACAAGTATTAAAGAGGTCACATTCCTCCTTTAACAATCTAAGCAAAGGAGGAATGTTGCCAAAAGAAAATCTATAAAAAATAAAATATTCTCTAAAGCAAGAGTAGCACATAGATCTCCTACTTTCTATTAAAATGATGAAAAAAATGATTTTATTGAAATCATTTAGAAAGAATAGCTCTTTTTCCACCCAATTGGTCAATTTCCACTTGGACATATTCATTGAGTCTTGAATGAATTTGATGATGTTAAGATTATAACTTTCAATGATAACCCCTTTGCTCTCCGTCATACAATTTTGTATAAACTCCCTTATTGCTATTACCGCCTCCATCTCCAACTATGCAACATCCCAATGAACTCTAGTTTTCCCGAATGTAAGTATTAGTCTTCCTTTATAGTCTCTAAATATACCTCCAATTCCAACTTGATTCAAACTCAAGATAGAAGCATCAACATTAATTTTTATCCAATCTAGAGGTGGAGGGTGCCAAGTTTCAGTCTAAATAAATTTAATATGGAGCACTAAACTTTATAATATTATAGCACTAGATTTGAATTTCAAGTGATACAATGGTAGATGAGTTACCCAAAGGTGGAGTAGTGATAACTTGTCTAAAGACATGTCTATTAAACTATAAATCATTTTGGGTTAGCCTGCACTATAGTGGAATAAGCCTAATAGCCTTGAGGTGCTAATTCATCTTATAAATCCACAATGTTAGCACTTCAAGCACTATAGTGCTTGAGGCCATTTTGGCACTTATTAAAAAATTTTTTCAGTTCTTTTGTTAAAGATTTCTATCATTTTTAGTGGGATCTTATACTTTTGAGTATATTTTTTAAGTTCCCCCTTAGAGTAAAGTTTAAGGGAGGTTTGGAAAGGGAAAGATACTTTTATGTGAAGATCTTAGCCTATATTGTGTAAATAATTTTATTTTTGGAGGAAGTATGAGTGTGGAGAATATCAATTGATACTTTTGATTGACATTTATCTCTATTAATTCTCTTGTATCTTCTTGTTATATAAATGAAATAAAAAGGAGTTTGCTTTTAATATTATACTTGTTGTGCTAAATCTTTATGTTTTGGTCTAATGATGTAAACACATAGCATGTGCTAATTGGTCTCCAGTAGAAATATGATGTAGTTTATATCCCGCTCAGCTACATTATCTCTCATAAAATGATGCCTAATTTCTATATGGTTTATACAGGAGTATTGGATTGGAAATTTAAAGTTGAAGACGACATTAGTGCTGTCATAAATAAAAGGAATAGTACTTGCATATAATCTAAGATCTAAGATTTTTTGCTTTATCCATAAGACTTGAGCAACACAGCTTCTTACGATAACGTATTCTATTTCAATGGTGTGTAGGGATAATGAATTTTTCTTTCTACTAGGCCAAGAAAATAATGATTATTTTATAAATTCATAGATTCATGAGGTGCTTTTATATTCTACCCTACATCCTTTAATGTTAGAGTATGAATATCCTATGATTCGAAAGGATGAGCAATATCTAGGGTACCTGATACTTAGGTTTTGGGTGTCGAATAGCAGACATATGAGATTCTTTTGAATCAGCCTAAAATCTAGCACATAGACTTACACTAAATTTTATATTAGGTATACTGACAACCAAATAAAGAAGTGATCGAATTATCCCTCTAAATTTTTTTGATCCCATGATTTTTTATTTGGATCCTTATAAAATTAGATAGAAGAGCTCATGGGAGTATTTATGGCCTTAAAATTATCCATCTCATATTTCATAAGAATATCCTTGATGCATTTTGATTGGCTAAGGAAGGTTCCATCATCCCTTTGCTTCACACTAAATCCCAGGAAATAGTCAAGCTCTCCCATAATGCTCATCTAAAACTCTTCACTCATTATCTTTAAAAATTTTAAAAATTAATCATATTAATTTTTATTTGTAGATCCAAACATTATAACATCAAAATAAATCTAAATAATGAGTAGATCCTCTCCTCTTACTTAAGGAATAGGGTGGTGTCTACACTACCCTTAATAAAGGCTCTATCTAAAAGAAATGTCCTCAGCCTTTCACACCAAGATCTAGATGTTTTCTTTAATCTATATAATGCCTTTTTTAATTTTAATACATGATTGGGAATTGAGAATTCTCAAATCATGAGGGTTGCTCATCATACACATCTTATTTAATCACCCCATTCAGAAAGACACTTTTTATGTCCATATGATACATATTGAGTCCTGTAAAGAAAGCAAAGCCTAGTATCATTCTAATGGCTTCTAGTCTAGTTATAGGTGTAAAGGTTTCCTTAAAATAAATTCATTCAATTTGATTATACCCCTTAGTTACTAATCTAGTCTTATTTCTCACCACTATGCTAGAGTCATTCATTTTATTTTTGAAAACCCTTACTTCCTACAACAGTCTTGCCGGTAGGTCTTATGAATAGTTCCCAAACTTCATTTCAATCAAATTGATTTAGTTCTTATTGCATTGCAAGGATAAAAATTTCATTGGATAAGGCTTGATCTATAATGGTGGGTTTTATTATGGAGATAAATATAGAATGACTAACCTCATTCCTAAGTCCATACCTCATTCTAGCATGTTCGATGGGTCTCCTTGGATAAGTTCTCTTTGATGACTAGTTAAGTGTCTCCTTTATTTAGGCAAAGTATCTTGAGGTCCTAATCTATCCCTTAAGTAAATAGATTCTACCCCTTGGATGACCTCTACTTCTTATTCTAGTACTCCAAGTTCAAGGGTTTTATTTGATTCATCCAACACAACATGGATAGAATTTTCTACTGTTAAGGACCTCTTATTTAATATTTTATAAGCCTTAGTTATAACTTAATATTATAAGGAGACTTATTTATCATATTTGGGATCAAACATTACAAATGGTGATTTTCTATTAATCAAGATAGAACAACTACATCCAATGACATGCAAGTGAGAAAGGTTAGGTGTCCTACCCATAAGGAGCTCAAAGGGTGTCTTATTTAACTTGGATCTAACATGTACCCTATTAAGTCGATAATAAGCAGCAATATTTATTGCTTCTGCCTAAATATATCTAGGGAGAATATTCAGCTAGTATGGCCTTAGTAGCTTATACTAAAGTTCTATTCTTTCATTCAGGTATTCAGTTATGTTGAGGGTCCTAAGGGTTGAAAAGTTATGCTCTATCCCTATCTCATGACAAAAGGATTCAAAATTTTCATTTTCAAACTCTCCACCATGATTAATATGAATGGTAGATATTTCACATCCTAATTTTCTCTATCAAGGCGGGGAAGGTTCTAAATTTCATAAATAATTTACTATTTTGTTCTAGAAATCTAACTCATACGAATCTAGAATAATCATCAATAATTACAAATCCATATGATTTCCCTCCAAGGCTGGTTTTATTAAAGGGTCTAAACATATCCATATGAAGCCCAAATGTGTTACATTATTGATTGAATGAAATGACATCTTAATTTGTTTTCATAGTTGGCAGGCATTACATAGGTGGTTATTAGTTAAGTCTAACTTGGGTATGCCTCTACCTATGTATTTCATGGTATTATTCCTAATGGAATTTACCCTTACATGACATAGTCTCCTATTCTATAGATAATATTCATCAATACTAGTTTTCAATCATAGAGAGTTAAAGTATTTAATGCAATTTAAATTAAGTAAATAAATATTGTTGACACTTTTCCCTTCTATAACTAATTTACCATTCAAAAAAATCATGAATTTTGTAGATAAAAATTTGATATTAAACCCTTTGTCACAAAACTAACAAGTGCTAAGTAAATTATTCTTTAAACCATCTATAAGTAAAACTTTCTCAATTATCAAAATTATTTGAGTTGCCAATTATTCCTGACCACACCACTTTCATAGTTGTGTTCTCTCCCAATATGATCTTGCCTCCATACTTAGCCTCTAGCATGATGAATTGCTTAAAATCTCTAGTCATGTGCCTTGAGCATCCATTATCCAGGTACTACATGCTCTCATTAGGCCTTTTGTGAGAGCACTCCTACAAATCATTCAAATATTAGATTTGGGAATCTAAGTGAGTTTGTTCTATACCATATTCCTTCTTGAATGAGTTGTATACATGTTATCTTATGTTGCATAAGATTTTGGCCTCCAAATAGATGTGTCCTACAGTGTATAGTATAAGTGCAGGCTGTGTGAACTAGCATGCCACAAGATTGGCACTAAAACCATGGGAATGAAATTACTAGTTTTTGTTTGGGAATGGGCCTCTTCCTAGGATTATATGATGCATGCACTAATATGGGGTTAAACCATTATGTTATTTCGGTGGTGTTCCATTTTATTCCTATGTATGAATTTTTTCTTTTAAAATTTGATTTGTACTTTTATGTCTTGCAACTTTTTATTTTAATGCAGGCTCACCGCCATCAAAATTAGATGTATATATCTCTAATTATTTGAATGAATCTTCTAATTCATTATGTTTTACTTAAGGATTTATATGCACTAGATAGATTTATATACTTCTTGTTTAATGCTTTAAACTCAACAAGTAAAGACATATGATTGCAATCTAAATCAAAATGTTCAGCTATCAGACAATTATGCTCTTTTTGTAAAGTAGTAAAATTAGTATTAAAATAAAATACAAATTTTTTAGCATTTTATTTGAATCATGAATTTTTTTTATATAATAAATAATTCATCAAAAGATAGTTGAAATACCTTATCTTCATCTAATAGATTAAGATTATCATTATCCATGAGAGATTGGTTTGTTACCTCCTCCTCCTCATCTTGTTCAAATAGTTTTGAGGTGGAGTTAACACAAAAAGTTTTATGTGTCTATTTCTTCCCCTTTCTAAATTGTCTTCTTTTCACCCTTCTCCTTAATTGGGTGAGTTTTGAGATTGGGGCAATCTATTTGCAGATTTACTAGTTTCCTGCATTTAGAATATATCATGTTATATGATGCTTTAATTTTTTTAATTATTTTTACCTTTACTCTATTATTGTTGATGATGCTTCTGTTTCATTTTTAGGAAATTTTTAAATTGATAGGTCATGAATGCAATGTCTTCATTCTCCTCTACTACAGAATTGTCAATGTTTGAGTTGTTGGCTTTTAAGGCTAGAATCTTCACCTTTTTTGTCACATGCATCAAGTAGTCTTTGACTCAAGCCTTTCTCATAGGCAATGAGTGTTCCAAGCAAGTTTTCAATCAAATATAAATTTAAATCCTTGAAATCTTATTTCGAAGTGACTTTAGTATCATAAGCACTATGTAGGCAACATAAAATCTTATTAACTTTTTCAGAATTAGAAAGTCTTCTACCTAATGAATGTAATGTTGTCACTAGCTAAGTGAACTTAGTATATATTTTAGATTTAGTCTTTCTATGCTTCATATGAAATAGTTTATAGTCGTGTAGTAGAAAGTTTAACCTTGACTTCTTTTTACACTAGTTCCCTTATTTGTGATGCATAGTCCATCCCATATTTCTTTCCCCACAGTACAGGTAGATACTATCATATAATTCTTAGATTTCAAAGAACATAAAAATAATTTAAGTACTTAGCATTCAATTGAGCAAGCTCTCTATCCTCATGATGCCATTCAATGAATGGAATATCAATTTTGGTTCCATTAACTATTCGTGATAGAAGTGAATAACCAGTTTGAAGCATATACCAAATTATATATTCAATGGATCACAGAAATATAGACATATAAATTTTCCAAAAAGTTAAAAGGAATATTTTTAAACAAAGGTGGATGGGTTATTAAATAACCCTACAAAGTATATCTATCTCAATATTATTCCATTAGATCTTTACTTGGGGATTTTAAAATCTTTCAAAGACCTGCTTTAATATTACTTGAATGTTCAATGAGTTTGTAAGACCTCTATGATTTATTCTTAGGTGCACCAAGAGATGGGTGAATTGGTGCTTTTAAAAAATACTGCAATGAAAACATTTTTTTTCGTTTTATGCTCGATAATAATTTTTAAAAATAAATCTAAATAAGTAACTTAACACATGTATTCATAATTTGAAATGTTTTTCATTTTGAGGCACAAAAAATTGACCAAAATATGAATTTCCCTTTTTGTTAATGCAATTAACCTAACTGCAACTCATAATAAAAGTTGAAATTTGTACATGAAATACAAAATGTAGAAACAAAGATACAAAAAAGTATTAAAAAGTAAGAAAGAGCACAACAAAAATTTTATAGCAGTTTGGTCAACCATGACCTACGTCCACTCCATAGAGTCCTTTCTAGGTACTATGATAACACTATAACGACTCTCCTTTTGCCCACATATAAAGGTGGATAAGCCCTTAAAAGAACCACTTCGACCAAGCTAAGTGTGGCAGAGAAACGGATGCTATGTCATCCTCCTAGTAATAGCAAGAGACCTTTAATCCTTTAGCTATTGTATAAAACCATCAATTCTTTTTCACCCTCATATTGTAGGTTGAGAACCCAAAACCTTGACTTTAAAGCTTCTCTCCCAAGAGCAACTCTAAAAGTACACAAAGGTAATGGGAGGAAACCTTATGCAAGTTATTGGGAGCAACTGTATGAATACCCCTCAGAATCTTTTTTCCTCACACACAACCTCACCTTCTTCCTCTCTAAGCCCAAAGCTCTCTCAATAAATTCTCCCTCAGAGATCCTTTAATAGAAAAATTCCTTACAAAAGACTTCAATAAAATGCTTAAGTATAAGGCTTCAATAAAACCTAAAATTTTAATTTAGCATCTCTGTTCTATCTTCATAAAGTATGAGATGGATTTTTATAGTATAATCAGTTCAAAAAAGGACTCCACTAGTATAATAAATAATCATTCATACAAATAATTCAAATTTATAAAATGTATCATAAAGTAAAATTGTAAGTTTGTACGATCTAATTAGTTTATTTCCACTCTGTTCGTATAAGATGATTATGGGGATGATTGGAAATCATCTCTATCGATCGTCCGGTATAATTTACATCATATAGTATAGTCAATACAAAATCAACGATTTATATAGTACTATAAATCTATATATATCATACTATACGATTAGTTCAAAAAATAAGATTTTTGTCCAGTATAATCTCCAAGATGATCAGCTTTTTTCTATGTCAATCATACGATGTGAAATTAATCATATAATATAAATAGCCATATTTATTAAACCTTGATTTAATTGACTATTAAAGGGGATAATTTATGAAAGATTTTAAATATCATACTTTAAGATTAGGTTTGCACAATATGATTAGTTTAAAATTTAATTCTAAAATTTCTTACTTAATTTTTATGGTGGCTAGGGTTTACAGATCAAAATAAATCATACACTATAATTAAATCATTAGTATTAATGATTTAATTAGTTATTTGATTTTTCATCACTTCAAAAAAAGTAGGGATATAGGTCTATAGAAGAAGCATGGTGAGGAGGAGTGCCAGTCGGTCTTCTCCCCGCTTTAGCTAGGGTGGTGGTAGGAAAGATTCAAGGCAAGACAATTTCTGGAAGTTTTTGGAAGGCAAGGATCCTGAACTATAGGATCAAGCTTTTTCAGCTGAGTTCATTGGTAACTTGACTATAGGTGATTCGTCTAGCAGTCCCAAGCATGATTTTATCTCTTTCAATGACGTTCAACCATTTCCATTTGATTTTTTTTGCTCTACAACAAGATTATTTTCCTATTCATCCTTTCATAGACCTATCTATTTACAATCTTAAGATGAATGTATCAACATCATGAAGGATGGTGTGGTTGATCCATGACATCATGTGGTTTAAAGAGCCCTATGTAGCTTAGATCTAGCCCAGGCAAGTCCATCTGTTGACTTGGAACCTTTCATTTCTATCTCTCCAAACACTCCAACTCTATGTTGGTTTTCCCATAAGTTATTAATTGGCCAGATGCTCATTTTATAGATGATTTGAGCAATTATGGAGCACATATTACAAATCATTATTTAGATTTAAATGAACCTTTGGATTCTACTTTTTTTTATGAGTTGGATTAAAGGCGAGTAAATCCAATTGATATATATGTTCATGATAATTATAAATTTTCAAACTACACATCATGTGTTTTCTTAAATGCCTCTTTAACAACTGCTTGTTTGAATAAACAAACTACTTCTCTTCAATATCCCTCCAAGCATGCTTTTGGTGCTAAACTTGGCCAAGACCTCCCAAATGCATGGAATAGGTTGGAAGTCTTCAAAATTGATGATGTCTCTATGGTAGTATTTCTGTTAGAGGATGGTTATTTTATGACTTTAAATATGGAGTCCATCCATGCCAAGTCAATAAGGCTTGAAAAAGGGCCATTGGGTATGCTTATTGGCCATAGATTGTATTTTTTTGTGTTAATTAATGAATTGAAGAAAAAATGGCCAGTATTTGGAGATTTTTAGCTCCTCACCATCCCTCAGGATGCTTTCATTTAGCTCTTTGAAACTGCCATGGCTCGTGACGTTGTCCTTATGGGGGGACCTTGGGTTTGTTGGTCTACTTCCTTCTCTCACAAATCAAAGGTGGGCCTTTCTTGTTTTGTGTGGATTTGCTTTCCTTACTTTCCTCCTATGTATTGGGGTAACACCAACCTTGCTCAGATACCTTATTTCTTTGGACAACCTCTATGGGATGATGCTAAAACCAACTCTTTGGGGAGAAATTCTTTTAATTATGTTTGCATGAGGATGGATCTTGGTGTTAAATTTCCTCCCGGAGTTTGGAACTTTGGGCTTCATGGAAAGTTATTCCAAAGAGTTGAATATAAGGGGATCTCTCACCTTTTCTTCTATTGTGAATTTGTTGGGTGCAACATAAATTATTTTCCCATTGTTCCTCAAACCTTGAAGTAGCCCTTACCACATTTATCTCTAATAACTACAATATTATGCTAAATATTCACTCAAATTCATCTTCTATAATTCAATCAATGTTTGATCCACCACATATAGAAAGTGAGCACTCTCCTTGTGCAAAAGAAGGGCAAAATTCTGAAAGCTATGGGCCTTGGAGTCTAGTTACTTCTAGAAAATCTAGGAGAAAAAAAGAAGAATTCCAATGTTAGTATTGGAGGACTAAAGGCTTCCACCCTTCCTTTCATGTCACAAGTGGGGATGTTAGTGAACCGTCCAAGCAACATGCTTCATCTAGGGATGGTGATCTCTCCAAAATTCCATCCAAGTTATCCACTAAGGCTTTGATTGAAGTGTTTAATTTTTTGTAATAAGAGTTTCATAAATTTCCTAGGTTTTTTATTTTTGTAGGATACTTTTGATTTTTCCTAGAAGCATTTAGGCTCTTTAAGTACTAAAACTTTTATACTTATAATTTAAAGAAAAACTTTAGGCCAAAATATAAGCATTAATGATTTTAAGAAGTAAGCTTGGGTTTTACGTGGGTCTCATGCATACATATTAGTACCTTATCTTCCTTGTTAGGCACCTCCCCAACTATGATTATCACAGATCATCTGTCTTATTAGGGTTCAATTCTGTCAAGAAGATGTTGTGCAATCTCTAGGAAAAAATATTTTCTAGCTTTTTTTTTTCAAACTGCTTCATATTATTTTAGCATTTAATGTTAATTAGCATGCATTCTATTAGATCTCAATTAAATAAATATAATTTTAATTGCATTCAAAGCATATCACCCTATAAAAGTAAAGGGTCCACTTAGGAATTCTCTAGATGTCGGCCCTAGTTCCTCAAAACATAAATAACATCCCACCCATCTTTTATAAAAGACTACATTCATGATTTAAAGCGTTAGTGAGTTAGTTGGCTCTATATTCCGGGTTGAGATAAGTCCAAATTTATATTTCATTATCTAGGTTATAGTCATTATTGTTTAGTTCCTAAATTAGACTTAGGATTCAGGGCAGACCGAAAATCATAAGATCCCACCTTCGGGAATGTTATCTAACTTTCTAACAAAATGATAAATGAAATTAAATTATCTCTCAAAACTAATATTCAAAGCCCAACATATAAGATAGATGGGGTGTTTCTGAGGTATTTCAAAAGCCAAAAACAACTTTTAGCTTTCATCCATTGGTCTCCAAAAAAATTGCTAAAATCTAATCCAATCCAAGTTGAAACTCTAAACTCACTCCTTTGATATTGCTCCTTAAAATCCAAAAATTAAGATTTCTACCATTATTTTCATCGGGAGTATTCATAGAAAATTCAAGCCTCCTACAATTTAATTAAATATGATGGCTTACTTTCATAGGAGATTTAAAGGCCTTAGATCAATTTAAAAAAATTCATTTAATTCTCTTTGGAAAAATAAAAACCAACTATAATCTTTACGTCATATTTGTGTAGTTAATAAGAAATGGTGCTTTCTTCCCATGGAAGATATATCATTTTTTATTATGACATCGAATATGAAATTAATGATAACACATCTAGATTATCATACTTAAATATTTGATCGAACATTATTTTGACCCTCTTGGGTC
This sequence comes from Dendrobium catenatum, assembly GCF_001605985.2. Lineage (NCBI taxonomy): Eukaryota > Viridiplantae > Streptophyta > Magnoliopsida > Asparagales > Orchidaceae > Dendrobium > Dendrobium catenatum. The sequence goes on from NW_021554795.1 coordinate 348,518, forward strand.
ATATGGACTTCATTCATGAAGTTGGCTATGATATTCAAGATGAAATTTATAATTCTAAATTTAAACCAATCAAAAAATTTTATCTCTTCAATCATAGGTGGTATATCATTTCTAATGATATGTTAAATTTCAAAAGTAAAATTTAAGTTTTCCAAAGAAATTTTAATATCTTTGCAAAGTAAAGCCTTCAAAAATAAGTCACCACCTTTAACTTTTTTTGCTTTTCTTCAAAAAGATGTAAATAAATTAAAATTATAATTTCTTTGGGAAAATTTAAAATTTTATGGACTCTTGAATTTGTTTTAGTTTTGTAATCAAACTCTTAATTATGAATGACATATCATCTTTGAAGGTGACAATATAATTCCCTAGTAGGATCAGAGTATGAAACTATAAACTTTATTTTGATTATCATAGTGAAATTCAAGAAGGAACCCCATATAACCCTGAAGGGTCAAAATGATGTTTGATCGACAATTTAGCTTTTATAATATAGATTTATTATCATTAATTTGATATTTAAAATCATGATAATAAATGATATGTCTTTCAAATGATAGAAGATATCATTTATTATTAATCAATTGATTATGACAATAGTGATGGTCCTAGATTTTGATTTTCCTAAGGATAATAATTAATTTTAAAATTGATATGGATCTTTAAGTCTCTTATGAAGGCAAGCCCTCATTGTAAATTACATTATAGGAAGTTTAGCCCTCCTAAAAACACTAGATCAAAATAATGGTTAAAATTTTATTTCAAAGATTTCTACAAGTGATATTAAGAGAGTGATGTTGGAATTTAAAAAGGGATTGGATCAAATTTGAGCAAATATTTTAGAGGTGAATGGAGGAGTAGGAGTCATTTGGGATTCTAAAATAATTAAAAAATTCCTCAATCTATCATAATTTTTTTATTTTTATTTTATTTTTATTTTATTGTATTTTATTTTTTTTTGGGAAACCCAGAAAGGTGCCTATGCATTAATATAGGAAAAAATTACAAAGTCCTTAAAGGGACCTTGTGCCCTCTAATAATCAAAAGAGCTACAAAATTAAAAAAAAAAAACCTACGAGTACAAGATTCCAACTACACAAAAGTACAGAGAAACCTAGATATATCCTACGGTGCCCAAGAGGGAGCACCCAAAAAGAAGGAAGTCAATAAAAATAAGCTTTGAATAGCAACTTCCCATAAAAAATCCTATCAACACAAATACCTGCATTAGAATTATCCTACAAAACCAACTGATACCCACCACAACAATAGAACAAGAAACAGTAATAACTAGCAATAAGAAGATTCACTAAATAATGATTAAGGCAAATTAAAATATAAAAGGACTCATAAAAAAGTCACATGGTAAGATAATAGCAGCAACCGGAGAGGTGAGAAGGCCATAAGCAAGAGCCCACCCAGTTAATATCCAACCAACCAAACATGAAAAAGCTCTAGGTACCACAAGAAGAAAGGATATAGCTAGAATTAGCATAAACACCCAGTCCCAATGCAGCAATTATCACAGTCTCTCAAGGATAACCAATTAAAAAAATCCAAGTCAACAAAGCAATACGGACACCAGTGAAAAAAGCACCAGGGAGAAACACATAACTCATAATAATCCAAATTAATATACTTATAACAGAATAGATAGGGCCTAACCACCTCCATCCATACAACACGGGAAATCAATAGAGAGCCATGAACCATGAATCACCAGAATAATAAATACTAAAATGTAGAAGAAAAAAGAGAATTTTTTTTTTTGTATATACTACAACAGGAACCCAAGTAGCATAAATCATCTAACAAGAATCGAAAGGCAGCCATACCATCCCAAAGTAATAAAGTATGATGCAACTACCTCGATGAACACCACAGCCACCAGAGGGGAGCAAAGCCATAAATACTAGTATTTAACATAAGATAGACCAATTTGATCTAATCTTAAGTGGCATTTAACCAGATATGATAGATTAGAAATTGAAAGCTCAGTCATGGCTTTAAAACCACAACCCCAACTAGCAATCGACTGAGCAAAAGCATTCCCCTCCTCCAGAATGAAAGAGAAAGAGCAGTTAAGAGTATTCAATAAATCCCTCATGTCCCTCCAAATATAAAACAAAGAAGAAGAACAAATTCTATCCTCCTTAGCTTTAAGAAAATGGTAGTCAAATTAAGAATCAACCTCCACCACAACATTCATGTAATAAAGATTGGCACAAAGACTTAAACAGTGAAGCACAACATAGGTAATTAAAAAAATTTCATCACCATTAGCAGCAGGACCAGCAAAACCCAGTATATAGTTTCCATTATGATCTCTAATCACACCACCACAACCAACAATAGAGTCAATTTTGGCACTAGCCACATTCAACTTAAAAAAATTAGGATGAGGCTTCATCCAAGAAATACACCTCAGAACCTTATGAAAAATATCCACCTCCAAGTTAATCCCAAAAGCAGCTATAGTAAATAAATATTTCTTAAAATTCATGAAAGAAAGTAAGTTAGCAGAGTAAAGAACCGTGATTTTATCTTTAATATTATGGATAATTCTCTGGTAGTTCATAACAACACCATTGAAACAAGAAATATTCCTCTCCAACCATAAAAACCAAAAAAGGGAATGAATCACATTTCTGACATGGCCTTTAGAATTAACAAACCAACAATAGAGCATAAAATTAATAGAACCCCTCATAATAAAATAGTTGAAATGAAAGATATCCTCAAAATAAGTCCAAACTTTAATAGCTAAGGGGTTAGAAATAAAAACATGATGTATATTGTCAACATGGTAACATCATTGGCATTTAAAAGGAAATATAAAACCTCTTCTCCTCAAATTCTCATATGCAGGAATAAATTTATGTAAATTCTCCATATAAAAACAAAAACTGTAGAAGGAATGCTTTTATTCCATATCATATTAAAAAGCTTGGAATATTTATGTTTAGCTCTAAAGGAATGCCAAGCATCTTTAACTCTAAAACAACCATCTTTACTCAAAGCACAAAGTAACACATCCTTCAAATTCATGTTAAGAGGGATCTTTAAAATATACTGAACAATGAAATTAGGAAGAACACTAGAAAGTTTCTCCAAATCCTAACCATTATTAGAAAAGAAGTAATTAACCTTCATAGTAGCAATGGAAATAAAATTAGTTAAAAAGTTAATCGACTGGCCACTCAGCCAACGATCTTTCCTTAAGTAAATATTACTATTACCAAGACCCCACACAATAGAAGGCACGACATCCAATTTAACATAGCAAAGATGTTGCCAGACTTTAGAATGTCCTGTACTAAAGGAACTGATGGAGGGATGTCTCCCCCCACAATACTTGGCCTCCATAAAATTAGCCCACAAACTCACATTGGCCCGAATATTGTACCGTAACTTTAAAGAAAAAACATAAGCTAAATTAAATAGAGACTTACACCCTAACACCCCTTCAAGCAAAGTTCCACAACATTTTTCCCAGGAAGACCAGTGAATTTTAGAACTGCTCCAAGTATCTTTCCAAGAAAAAATATTAAAAATTCTATCAATCCTATTGTACACAATCTTAGTAGGAAGAAGAGTTTGAAAATTATACACCAGGATAGATTAGAGAATACTTTTAGTAAGAATAAATTCAACCACCAAAACTTAAGAATTTAGAATCTCAGGAAGAAAGTCTGTTCTGCACCATAGAAATTAAATCATCAAACAGGAATGACTTCTTTCTACCCTTATAAAGAGCCACACCTAGATACTTTAAGGGCAAAAAAATTGGAGTAAAACCAGTAAGATTCTTGATGGCCACAACATGATCAGAAAGAACTTTCTTAGCTATAATAAAAAAATACATTTGCTTATTAAAAGCCAAACCTTTAAATAATTCAAAATGGTTAAAAAAACACACAATTCTATTAATCATATTTATCGAGGCATTATTAAACACAATGAAATCATCAGCAAAATATAAATGTGAAATTTTAATGCCACCTAAAGTTCTGAAGTAGAAACTAGGATAATTTTGAAAAAGATCAGCAAGATCTCTAGAAAGGTACTCAACAACAATAATAAAGAGAGCAGAGGAAATAGGATCCCCTTGTCTAAGCCCATGAGAAGCCTTAAAAAAGCCATAGCTCTTACCATTCACAATAATAGAAAAATAAGGTCTTTCAATGCAAGTCTTGATGAGGTTGATGAAATTAAGATCAAAACCAAATAAATTATAGATATTGTAAATAAACTTTCAATTAATATTATCATAAGCTTTATCAATATCCAATTTTAAAATCATATTATCACCTCTAACCTTGACATCCAAGTCTTGACAAAATTCTTGTGCCAATAGGATATTGTCAGCAATATCATGCCCTTTGCCCATTTGAAAAGGAGAAATAAGCTTAGGCAGTAATACAATTAACCGATTCATTAAAATTTTAGAAAGCAATTTATAAAAGGCAATACATAAACTAATATGTCTAATGTCATGCCAAGAATTCATAGAATTGTTCTTGGGAATAATAACAATAGATGTAGAAGAAAAAAACTTAGGGATAGGATTAACATTAAAGAAATCAGAGACAACAGAGAAAAGATCTTTATAAAAAATAGGATAAGTTTTCTAAAAAAACTTAGTCGTGAAACCATCCAGGCCTGCCACAAAATCACCATATATACCAAAAATAGTTTCCTTATCCTCCTCAAGAGAAGGAGATTTAGACAAGCCACTGTTATCCTCAAGAGAAATAAGATTAGGAATAATGAACAGATTGTTAATAAGAGAAGGATTAAAGGTTTTATTAAGATGATTTTGAAAAAAAAAGAATAGACAAATTAGCAATTTCAGCATCATCCTTAGGATTAGAGCCATCTTTACAAGTAATTTTATGAATGAAATTAATAGCACATTTTTTTAACCAAAATATTAAAATATTTATTAATATTATCACCTTCAATCAATTGTTTGACAACCACTTTTTGCTTCCAAAAAATTTCTTCATGAGCTTGTAATTTATAAAGCTCATCCTTAGTTTCTTTCAAAAAATAGAAGTTGGAATCAAAAGGATCTAACTGACAAAGACCCTCAAAAGAATTCACCCTATCTTTCATAATTAAAATGTTAGAAAAAAGATCTTTAAAAACATTATGATTCCACTATTTCAAAACTTGCTGAAGTCTTTTTAGTTTAAGCCAAAGTCTATTCATACTAGAGATAGAATCATCTGGAAACAAAGGGGCCTACCAATTATTCTTAACCACATTAAGAAATGATTGATGAAGCAACCACATATTTTGAAATCTAAATTGAGAAGGGAAACCCCTAGTTCTATTCTTAATTTTGATAAGAAGAGGAGAATGATCAGAGTGGGTATAATGAGATGTTCAACCTTAGTAAACTCAAAAGAATTAAGCCAAGCATCATTAAATAAAACCCTATCAAGCCTCTTCCATAAATGCCCATGATGCCAAGCGAAATTATTACCAGAAAAACTAATATCATTAATGTTGCAATCGATAATCATACCATTGAAATTCTACATCGACTGATAAATAGGGAGAGAACCCCCTATACACTCAGCCGGGATCGTTATAGTGTTAAAATCTACACCAACATGCCAAGGAAGATTGCAAATACTATGAAAATGAATGATTTGATCCCATAAAATCTTTCTAGTATAATGAGATAAAGTAGAATAAACAAATAAAGTACAACATTAGAAATTAGAACTTTCAATATTATAATGCAAGACTTTAGTAAAATCACCAATAATATCAATTCTAACATAGTCTTTCCAGAGACCCAAATTTTATTGGCCACATTCAACTTAGCATGTTTAAAACCCAGAAATTTAGCAGTACCAAGTAATTTATCAATTGAAATAAGGGGCTCAAGCAAAACAAGAATAGACAAATTATGAATATCGCATAAATTTTTAACTCTTACCTTAGAAGAAGGGCAACCAATACCCCGATCATTCCAAATAATAGCATTAAACATAAAAAACAACGATTAATGAGAAGTATTTAAATGTGTGTTTCTAGGAGATTGTAAGAAGACTTTTTTTTCTACCTCTCTTACCCCAAGCCTTGGAAAAGCTCATATGATGATCATCTCTAGCAAAGCATTTAGCTAACATATCCACCTCAGTGTTAATAAAAGCATCACTAAGATAATTTTCAGATAAAGGAAGCTTACTTTCATTTAAATTACTTGAAAGCCCCCTAGAAAGAGGCAACTCATCTTCCACATAAAAAACACCATCTTCCATAGTAGAAACATTATTGCGAAGAACTCCACTAAATTCCTTCACACTCTTGATTTAGATAATAGCTTACCTCTCTTGTTGTGGAAAATCATCCTCTGGCAATATAGGCTCAGCTATGTCAGTAATTTGTACATTAACCTGCTCATTCACAATATGAGATTGAGGCTAATTAGAACAGTTAGTATCAATATCAATAACAACCATATCAGACAAAGATTATTTTGAAGCACAAGGATTAGATGAAGAAGAAGGCACAATAATGCTACTAGAATTATTAGGTAACGTTTGTTTCTTCCCAACATACAGATCAGAGCACAATATAGTATCCATTTGTGGATCAACACTTTGATCACTAAGGAATTCACACCAAATAAAGGAGGAAGGATCGGCCTAAATTTTAGCAGGTTGTAGAGTAACAACGTCATTACCCTGGGTTCAATTCAACATGGACATGGTCATTCAAAATACCCTCTTTCACCTAAGATTGCCTGGAAATTTATTTTTCCTTCTTATGGCGCAGATACAATTTAAAGCATTCACTCAAACCATGCCTGTGCATTTTACAGTGAGAATAAAACATAGGATAATTCTCAAATTTAACCTTCTAAAAATAACCATTCAATTCAGAGCCTAACTATATCTCAGTAGGATGTTTTTTTTAAATATCTAACTCAGCTAAAACCCAAACCATAGACGAACATGAAATAGAAGCCTTCGCCTGGTCCATTTTCAATGGCCTACCAAGAATAGAAGCAAGCCCAAAGAGAGTTTACGAATTAAGGAAATGAAGCCTCATATTAGAGAAAGAAACCCAAACAAGACAATCGGCGACTCCTCAAGGACATCAAAAATAGGTGTCCATTTAAGCAGACTAATTTGACAAGCCTAGATATAATAAGATTTTCTCAAAAAATTTGGCTGTAATCCATATCTTTGCTCAGTTGGATTGCCACATGATGGGCGTCAAGCAATCCGATATGAAAGGAACATGAAAGCTTCAAATTAATAAAAAACTTATGAATAATATTAAGATTTGGTCACCTAAGAACAAATTTACCAACTAAAGTAAGAGCAAAGGGGGCAGCTAACTGAAAAATAACAGAATCATCAAACATTAAGGATAGAACAGCCCTTAAATGAAGTATGCTCAAACTGAAAAAGGGGAAGAAGTAGAGGAAGATCCAGCAAGTACATCCTTAAGGGAATAGGATTTTAGATTTAGAATAATAGCAATCAGAGGGAAAGATGATGATAGGGTCATCATCCCCCAAACTAGAGAAAAACTACAAACAAAATAAAACAAAACTCAAAACCAGCTCAAAAAATACAAAAAGTTTGAAAATGGAATGAAGAGGAGAAGAAGATCAACAGAGAGCTATGCTAGAAGCAGCCCGAAATGAGATCACGCAGGAAACCCTAGATCGCCAAAATGTTGCCCGAGACACCAGAGAAGAGAGACTTGAAGATGGTTATCCCAATCCATCATATGTGTTGTGCTTTACATCTTTGTTCAGAGAAAGTTTTAATTCAAGTTATCATTTTATTAGAATATTTGGATTATATGCCTGAAGTTGGGGTCTTATGATATGGGGTTTGCCTAATTTGGGCACTAAATAATAATGGCCTGAACCTATTTAATGACATGAAAATATAGACATATCCCAACCTAGTTTGGGGAGGCAACTAACTACCTAAGCACTTTAAATCTATGTATCTGACCTTTATGAAAGATGAGTAGGAACTTTATAAAAAGTTTTGAGGAATTAAGGCTGACATATAGAGAATGTCTTAATTGGCCCATTTAATTTTATAGGGTTATTATGCTGAAATAGAATTAAAATTTAATTTCTTTTTATTGGTTTATAATGCAATGAATGCTGATTTACCTTATATGCATAAATGATATGAAATTGTTTTAAATTTTGGCTTGGAAAATATATCTTTCTTGGAGATTCCACATCATCTCTTAGGTACAGTGGCACCCTAATAGGTCATGTTTTCTGCCACAACCCACAGGCAAAGAGATGCCTAAAAGGGAAGATAAGATTTAATATGTATACATGAGACCCTCAGTAAACCTAAGCTTACTTCTTAAAATCATTTATCCTTTTATGTTGGACTAAATCTTTTATATAATTATTAGTAGAAAATTTTTACTTCTAAAAGAGCCTGAATATAGTATAAAATAAAATTGGCATGAAAGAATAGGAAACCTAGAAATATTATGAAGCTCGTTTTGCATAGAATGAAACACAACAATCAAATCATATAATCATAATAAATCAAATATGAAATTCCATGTGGCAAATACCTCTTAATTATAACCTAGCATATGCATAAATTAAAAGTGGTCGGGTACCACTAATAATAACCCAAATTCTAGTAATAAGATATATGGAAGTAATTTTAAAATGGCATATTTTGAGGCCTTTTTTGCTTCATTTTCCTCTTTTCTATGAGCTTCTTGGATTCGTCAAGTTCAATTATCCAATGGAAAGAACTCCTTAGTGAATAAGTATTTATTTCCTCTTTAGATTTTTAAAATAACTTAATTTGAATCCCCAAATTAAAGAAAATCTCTCCTAAGGGATGTTTCCCTTTTCTTTGAACTTTAAATTGGATGGGTAAGATCCCATTTAACTTTAATTTTTATAACTCAATTAAATTAAAATAAAAATCAAGAATTAAAAAGTCTTTAGACAACTTGCATGGTTATCCTAAAAAGTTATGATTAAGATCATCAACATAAACCCAAGTAGGTATATAATTTTTTTTGTACACATTTGAGCCATTTACAATCACTTGGCCATGCTCTTTTAATTTTAAGGGGGCTTAGTATATTTGGCACCAATAGAAAATTTGTTAGTTAAAATTTTAATTTTCCTCCTTTATTTTAGCCCTTTTTGAGCATGGCCAACTACAAAAAATTTTGTTAGCATCCACATCATTACTATCATAGTAAAAAATCTAGAACCCATCACATCAATCCATAAATAACATGATAAAACTAACATATCACCAGATATAACATCAATCAATTCATTATAATTAGCATGCTATGAAATCTATTAAAAACTTGACACAAATGAAACATAAAAAGAAAGAACACTAGTCTAGCCTAGTACAAGAGTTAGTTATCCAAAAAAACTATCTAAAGTGTGTGAGTCAAGCTTTATGGCTTGGATGTGTCCTATGTTAGGTTGTTATTGAAGTTTTTTAGTGCTTTAATCTTTTTTTAGGTCAAAGGAGATTTTAATTTGAGTTTAAGTTTCAATATTTTAATGTTCATATTAGGATGCGTTTTAGTTGCTAAGAGATTACTATATTTGTTTACACTAGGGCTATGATGTTTTTATCACCTTCCTTAGGGCTAAGTTGATTGGCTCATAGACCCAGGTTACATAGTAGTAACCAACATTATTTAATTAATTTAATTGGTTGAGAGTAAGGGTTAATAATTTTTAATTAATTAGCTAGTTAGTGATTTAAATCATTAGATTATTTTTTTTTTCAATTAACTAGTTTGAGGTGTTATTATAATGGGCTCAAGGAACCAATCCTCTTTGGGACACATAGCATAGCATCTCATAGTAGTCAGTCCTAAAAACCATATTGATGTAGTTATATAAATGATTTCAATTTGGTTAATTAATTAATAATCAACTAATTTTATGATTTTGTATTCTATTGAGTTCGTTCATGGCATCGTCATAGTGGGCTCGAAGAACCAGACATCCTTAAGACATGTAGTGTTGCAGCTCATGATAGTACATCTTAAAAACTCCATTTTTTTAAGGGAAACATACGAAGGGGCCTACATGTTAATATAAAAAACAATTACATGGTCCTTAAAGGGAACTCAAGCTCACTACTGCTCTGAGGAGCTACAAAAATAAATGCAAAAAAAACCTACGAGCTTGAGTTCCCTACTAAGCAAAGATGCAAAAAATCCTATGTACATTCTAGGGTGTACATGAGCGAGAACCCAAAAAACTCTAGAGGTAAAAAAGATAATATAAAGTTCCAAAGTCCTCCTGAACAGCTCAACTACAAAAAAACCTGAATTGAAAGCAATCTGCACAAGAGGATATAGGCAAAAAGGTAGAAACAACAATAGAAATATAATTTAATAAGGTTATAGCACCAAAGAAAATCCTAATTACCACCAAAATTAAGACAACCTGACACAATAAGACAAAGTGTCATCATCCACCAATTGAGAAGCAAATAATACAGCAAAAGGTTCATAGCAATAAGCTCATGACAATCAACAATAAAAAAATCACCAAGAGCAAAGAGAGAGCCCCTAGTTAAGAAAATCTTATAACCCATAAACTGACCAACAATAGTCCTCAATAGATCAAAACAGTCCTAGGTCATTACATGAAAAGAAACAACACTCTCCCATAATGTGCACCAAGAAAAAAGGAACATCAAGCAGATCAACCCAAAGGCAATACGAATACCCCAAACACCTGTGAAAAGCTTCCATACCAGCCAAGCAGCAAAAACCAACAACCAGGGAATATCCTCATCAACCTTACAGTTGACAATAACAAACTCCCAGAAGTAATAGAAATCATAGGAACCAAAAGGCAACAACCCGCAAAATTTGAACTAGCCACAACTATAAGGCCATAACAAAATCGCATAAGGAAATATACCCAGCAATAAAACCAGAGAAGGCACAAAGACAACCCAGTTGATAAGCAGAGGGCCCAGCCAACCGAGAGAGATCATAAAAAGACTACAAAAACTTAAACATAAACCAGACAAACCAAGCACCTTAGGGAATAATATCAGGAACACTACTCTTATCCAAATTTAAAAGACCCCTAGCATGGAGAGGTAAATTAGAACTACTGAAATTAGCCATATAATCCAACCCATAACCCCACCTGGTAATGGCATTAGCACAAGCATTCCCCTCTACATCAATAATAGAAAAAGAGAAATTAAATAGGCTCAACAAATTCTTAATTTCCCTCATGTAAAAATGATCAGGAGAACAAATCTTATCATTCCTCAAAATAGTAGACTCATAATAATAAGAAGAGAAAACCTCCACCATAATATTAATGCAATCAAGAGAAAATCACAACCTTAAACCATAAAAGATAGCAAAAGTGGTACCAATATTAACAGTACAATTATAATGAGGGCCAGCAAAACTCAATATGCAATTACCATTGGAATCCCTGATGACTCCACCATAGGCTATCATATGCTTAATATTAATAGCATCCACATTTACCTAAAAGAAATTACTAGGAGGTTTCAACCAAGAAATACTTATGGGGAACCATCCTAAAAACTACATCAATTGAGTATTTATCATGTGTTAAGAGGTAGATTATCATATTTTACTAATTAGATTAATGTTTACTAGAGTTTGGATCACTTGTTAAAATTTTAGATTTGTATGAATTATTTTAATTCATTAAATAAGAGGGTCTAATTTTTATTTTTAACTTTTAATTAAGTTTTGGAGTTTTTATAATTTATTAAATACTAGACCCTAAGATTAGTGAAAGGACACTAAGTTTTCTAGATTTAGATTTTGCTAGATAAAGTTATGATTTTTTAAAATATTGATAAGTTTTTTAATTAGAGTTGAGCAAAGAGTTGAACTTTTTATTTTAACTAATTTCTAGATGTTTGATTTTTTAGATAAATATTTTAAACTTAGAGGATTCCAATTCCTTTACGTTTGTTAAATTTAAAGTTTCGTAGAATTAATTTATGAATTTTAGAAGTATTGGTATCTAATTGTTTTATCTTATTGCTTGTTAAGGAGGATTTGTTGTTTGTGCACCAAACTCACTTCAAACTTATTAAAATTACTCCCAAAGGCTAGGGATGACTTGTAGGAGTGTTTTAAAGAGTTTTAGATTTATTTGGTATTTTTAATAATTTTAACTATTTAATTTAATTAATTATTATTTTTTCTTAATTATTAAATTAAACTCAAATTTTAAGTCGAGTGATGGGGTTTTTAATTTTCTTAGGTAGAGTCCAATTATGGGTAATTAAATATATCATTTTTAAATTTAAGATTTAATTTGGATTTATTATCTATTTTTTAAAATTTTAGGCTTCTTAAAAAGGATGATTTTTAACTTGCTTAATTTTATGGCCTAATGACCTCAAAATTAAGTGAAATTTGTACCTAAGGTGTATTATGCCACTATTTATTTTTGTTAAAATCCACCAATGGGCCAACACGTTAATAAAAAAAAAAAGTAAAATATCCTTTAGGGGACCTCCAGCTCCCTATTGCTCAAAAGAGCTACAAAAAAGTAAATAAAAATCCTATGAGCTTGATTTTTGTACATAGCACGAGTACAAGAAAACCTAATAACATTCTATAATGGCAAGAAGCTAAAACTCAAAAAGGTGAAAGAAAAAAAAAATTTATTAAGCTTGGTGTTGCCACATAAATAAGAGCGTTGCAGAGAAGGATGAGAATTCTTCACACATCTATTCTACTCAATCTAGTAGCTCAAAAAACCAGTATCCACAATAATAGATAATTCAAATTTAACATTTAAGAGAAAACAAAAGTGCAACTAAAACAAAAATTCATAAAATAGATATTAGGTAAGAAATAAACAAATGATTTTATAATGCGAATAACCTAACATTGTGGATAATAACCAAGGATGTGTGGATCCTTGACAAAAGCATTGATAGGTTGCCAACTTTTGTGGCAAATCTACAGGAAGAACAAGAAAGTTTATAGAATTTTATACAAGATGGAAGTTGGGATGTAACAAAGCTGAAGCAAGTTTTTGGTCCAGATTTGGTTGAGCTAACATGCTCTGTTCCGATCCAGAATAGAATTATTGAAGACGAAGTAGAGATTGCTTTTAAACTTTCAGGGAAATCCTTATCAGCTATGATTTCTGAACAAAAATTCATCTATGAAGAGGAGAATGCCAATTGGAGATGGTTGAAGAAGTTAAAACTCAGACCAAGAATTGAACTTTTTTGGTGGAGATTGTTGAACAAAGCCATTCTATGTAATGAGTTTTTAATGTATAGAAGACTCATTAACCATAATGCCTATCCAAGAGGGTGCAAACAAATAGAAGATGCTTTGAAGTTCTGAAGGTTTTGAACAGCTAGGGATTCAATCTCCCGATTTTCAACAATCTTAATTGTTGTATTAGAGAATTGAAGGAAATTTCAAATTCTAACATTTTCCTGGGTAATCTTTACTACTCGGTTATCTTTCATTCATGGAAAAGTAGAAATAAGCTAGTCCATTGTGACAAAAAGGACAACTACAATATTGTAGTAGCTAATGCATTATCATTCACTTCCTCATCAATCAATTATGATCTTATTTCGGTCAACTGGGATTCTAATCAGCTTAGGCTGTTCTCTTCTATTTGGAATCCCCCTCCAATCGAATGGATCAAATTAAATGTGGATGCTTCTCTAGGAGATAACTATGCAGCAAGTATTGGAGGAGTTCTAAGAGATAGCAAAGGTAGATTCCTATTTGCCTTTGGATTCAAATGAATGCACTGGGATAGTTCCTCTCTAGAACTAAAAAAAAAAAAAAAAAAAAAAAAAAAAGAATAACCCAACATTGAATAATGAAAAGAAAATTCTTATCCCACAGCATACAATAATAAGTTTACTAAGAAATGATATTCCAAATAGCACAACAAGATGCTGCACACCCATCATTAGAGCATAAGGCCATATAAATAATATAACAACAATAAATATACAACCTACAATTACTAGGTAAAGCTCGACCAACAACAAGAAAATCAACATAATTTATAATATAACAACATTAAATATACCAACTGTAGTAACCAAAGCATGACCAACAACAGGAAAATCATCACAATTGGTAACCATCAGCTCATATTGGTTCCAATAGAATAAATATAAAGCACTAGAAACCTAAGACCTGATACCAAAATTGAAACCGAGAAATTAGCAATAATATGAGGAAGAATCAAGCAACAAAGTAGACCTATCTAATGGGTGTTAGAGAGAGAAACTCCTATTAGAGAGAGAAAGTGTTCAGAATTTCAAATTTTGAATTTCCATTATTACATCCTATTTTCTTGGAGTTGGTGGGGAAGATGGCGGCTAAAGTCTGCTGGCAATCACTGGCCTCAGCTGTGAGGACACCATCCTTTGTTGGCAATACAAAGCAAGGTCTGGAAGGAAATTATCGTATGTTTGTTGGTTCAAAATAGAGAGATTTAAATCTATTGAACAAGACTTCACAAGGTCCTTTGGTGATTAAGGATATCACTGATGTCGCTCCTAAGAATATCATTCATATGGAGGGAAAAGGTAAGTCTATTGTTGAAGATGTGGAGACTATGACTCCTAAAACTTATAAAGTTTTTTTTCGGCCTTAAACTCGATCAATCCTTCTACTTTGTCCTCTGGAATGAAAATTTTTGTTAATAGATTTGGGAATTCAAATTCAATCCCTGGACACAGTGTGATAAATGTGAATTCATCAATTTTGGTTAACAAAAATATTTATGGGAATAATTCTATTTTGGGCGAGAAGGAGGATGAGAATGTGGATAAGGTGTTTGGCAGAATGCCTAATAGAACTGGTAATGGGTATAATGTTAATCCTTGGAGTAATAAGCCATATATGGACTTTAAAGATGAAGATATGGTTTTTCTGAAGATGGTAAGGCTGTTAAGTTATGTGAACAGATTGATATTATGAACTCAAAAAAGTATTTAAACTCATTAGAAATTAAAGTATTTGGAAAGGAATTACCATCCCATATGGTACGGAAATGGAGTCAGTTTGGAAAATTTCACTTTACTTCTCTTGGAAGGGGGTGATTCTTATGTTCCTTCAATTTACATGAAATGGTGGAAGCTGTTCTTTCAGGTGTCCCGTGGTTTGTGAATGGGCATATAGTTGGCATGGAAAAATGGACTTCTAATTTTTCACCATTATCCATGAAGGGGCTGACCTCTTCAATATGGATAAGAATGCCACATCTACCACTATAATGTTAGGATGAGGTGAATGTAGCAAGGATCACATCTATGATTGGTAAACCATTAATATTGGATGGAAATATGTTTATGTGGGGGAGTAGGGAGTTTGCAAGGGTATGTGTATGGGTGAAGCTTGATTAATGTCTTCCTTTAGGAGTGTGGGTGGAGAGTATTTCGGGGAGGTTTTTCCAAAAAGTAGAATATGAAAAAAATCTCATCCTTTTATTTTCAATGTGGAATGATTGGGCATTTGAAAAATGAATGCAATCAAGGAATTTTTGTCACAAAGGAGGTGGATGTTACTGATAGTAAAGATAGATTGGGTGTTGAGGTTAGGAAGAGGTAGGAGAGTATAAATAAACATACTTATGGTCCATGGATCCTTGTCAATAATAAACGATGTAGAAGAGTAATTCAAAGGAATAATTTTGTTAAGCCAACAAATCTGAAGTATGTAAAGAAGCAGTTGAAGTCTGTTCTAGAAGTTCAGGAGGGCAGGATTGATGAGATTACTGAAGTCCATAAGGATTCAACTGAGCTGGAGCCAAATAATTTGAATGCTGATACAGATCAAATGAAAGAAGGTGAATTCAAATTGAGACATGATCAATGTAGGGAAGAAATAAAATTTGATGGAGCTGAGGAGTTTGATGGCTATATTAACAAAGATGTGCATAATTTTAATGGAGACATGGGTATGAATTTCATCCCTGCTTGTTCCTTTTTTCCAATGGCTATTAATAAATTCGATATGTTGAGTATGGATAATGATAATATGATGGAGGTAGGAGTAATGGAGGGGAAACTAAGTGTTAAAAGAATTAAAGCCGAGGCTTCTGCGGTTGATGATGTTGAATTGTTTAGGGATGTGGGTTATGGAGAAGTTAATTGCATTAACAAATCTGATGTTGATGCGGTGAAGAGATTGGTAATGTTGGAGAGATGACGAAGGTTAAGCTTGCTAAGGAACTCATATCCTTAGTGCCAATAAAAAATGTTACTCATGGTAAAAATATGGAAGGTGTTAGTAAAAAGAAGGATGGGGGCCCATCCCCTAGGGTGATTTAATGAATTCCATTGCTTATTGGAATTATAGAGGGGCTAAGAAGAAGGAAGCCTCTCTCTATCTTAGGGAGTTCATTACATATTTTAATATTTTGTTTGTGGGGTTGGTGGAGACCAAAATAAATGCTTTTGATAAAGTTTCCTTTGAGAAGATTATGGGTCCTGATTGGGATTTTTTCCTTCTACCATCAGAGGGGTTATATGGAGAAATTATAATCTTATGGAGATCTGATTTGGCATCTTTTTTAGTTATAAAGATGCCAGATCAATGTGTTATTGGGGATCTGAATGTCTATAATAAGTGTGTGTGGATGATATCAATAGTTTATTGAAGCTAGGAGGCTAACAAGAGAAGGAGGTTATGGGAGTGTATTCATGAGGTTGCTCATAGGAAAGTATCTTCAGTTGTAGGGGGGATTTCAACTGTATTTTTTCCCAGGAAGAGAAAAGAGGGGGAAGGAAATATGTGTTTTCTTAAGGTCCCAAGGAAATGGTTAATTTTATGAATGAAAATGACTATCATGAAGTAGGGATTGTTGAACCAAGATTCACTTGGTGTAACAATATGATTGGTGGGGGACAGATTCTAGAGAGGTTGAATAGGTGTTTGCTCAATTCTTTGGCCATCAATTATATCCAGGTGGCAATAGTTAGACACATTGCCAGAGTGGCTTCTGATCACAGCCCTATTGTATTGAAATTTTTTGACTCTGCTATAAGGAAGAAGGGGGTTCTAAAGTTTGAAGATGTATGGATATCCTACAAAGCTTCAGCTCATATAATTTCTAAGGTATGGAAGGTATGGAAGAAGGCTTTTTGTGGGGATGATATGCAAATCCTTAACAAGAAATCAAATAGAGATTTGAAAGATTTGTTCTATTGGAGTAAGTATAAATTAAGGGAGTTCCCTAAAGAAAAAGATAGATTGAAAGTGGAAATTTTTCAGCTACAAGAGGAGGAAGCTAATGATGGTGGGTTAAGTGAAGAAAAGGTTTGTTAGATTAAAAGTCAAGGAGCTTAATGCTAATCTTTGTCGTTTGAATACTTGGTGGAAGCAAAGAGCCAAAGTGAAGTGGATTGAAGAAGCGCGCTCTAATACAAAATTTTTCCATGCTTTTGCAAGTGCTAGGAAGAATGTTAATTGGATTTCTCAAGTTAGAAATGCTAATGGTGTTCTCACCGAGAATCCTAAGGAGGTGGAGGATGTTTTTTTAAGTTTTTTTTAGAAGAAATGGAAGGAGAGGATGTGCTTACTGGAGAATTGGCCTTCTCCTTGGAAGGTTTTAGAAGATGAAGACAAGAAAGGACTGGATGCAGACATCTTAGAATTAAAAATTATGGATGTGGTCAGGTTGCTGGGTAACAACAAGGCTCCGGGATGTGATGGGATGACTTACTCCTTTTTCAAAGCTTATTGGAGTATTGTAGGAGAGGATGTGTGTAGAGCAGTGAAGAGGTTTTTTATTTCAGAAAAAATGTGCAAGGAGTGGAAGGATACTTTTGTTGTCCTAATTCCTAAAGTTAATAATCGAGTGATTCCATCTGGTTTTCATCTAATAAGACTTTGTAATTCTATTTATAAAATTGTGGCTAAAGTCTTTTTGAATAGATTATTGGTGGTCATTCTGAAGATTATCTATGAAGAGGTGGATTTTGTAAGAGGTAGATTTATATCAGACCATTTGTTACTACTCAGGTGTTGTTCAACAAAATAAGGATTTCCAAATCAAACAATGGTTTGTTGGCTATCAAGCTGGACATGAAGTAAGCCTATGACAGTATGTGTTGGACTACTCTTAATAAGATGATGATTCTATTTGGCTTTCCTAAAAGATATTTGAACTTTGTGATGGAGTGTGTCTTGGAACTGAGGTTTTTTATACTAATCAATGGTGGTTTTTTTAGATGGATTGTGGGAAAGAGTGGTTTCCTTCAAGGTTTTCCACTCTCACCTTTTCTATTTATTATTTGTTCTCAATTTCTTTCCAATGCTATTTCCAACAAAGGCATGGATTTGGGCATTAAAATTGCACCAAAGGTACAAAAGATTTCTCATTTTCTTTACGCAGATGATGTGTTATTATTTTCTGATGCTAAGTTGAGGAGTATAAGGAAGATGGATGGCATTATAAGGGAATATTGCAGCTGGTCCGGTCTAAGAATTAATCTTCAAAAATCTGCTATGATTTATGGTAAAGCTGTTGAGAGAAGAAGGAAGAAAAAAATTGCAAGGGGTTTAAGCTCGTTGAAGAAATGGAGTACTTGGGAACCAAGATTGCATTAAGAAGGTTGAATAAAGTTGATTTCCAAATTCTTATGGATAAGTCTATGAAGAAGTTAAATGCCTGGGGTAATATGTATATTTCCTTGGCTGGAAGGTTGGTGTTGGTGAAGACTATTTTTATTAATCTTCCCTTATTCCTAATGTCTCACTCTTTTGTACCTTTGAGTATATTGAAGGAATTTGAGAAAATTTGTAGGAATTTCATTTGGAATAAATTTGATGGATGTCATGGCCTACTTATGTGGCTTGGGAGGTGCTTTGTAAACTGAAAGCATTGGGAGGCTGGGGAATCCAGTTGGTATTGTCCAGCTTGGGACCATTGAGGGCTGAGTTTGCATGGAAACTTTTGGAAAGTCCTTCTTCCTTGTTAAACAAAAATTTATTGGCCAAATATGGTGAAGATTGGTGGAGTAATGAGGTAATGAAGGGTGGTTCTTCATCTTGGAAGATCATTGCTAGTGGATGGAAAGCTCTTAGTAGATTTGTTATATGGAAAGTTGTTATGGGTACTAGTATTAATGTTTTAAAAGATGTTTGGATCATGGATAAAAGTTTGCTCAAATGGCCCACTTTTGTTGCTATCTTTGAAGATGATTAAACAACTGTTGGCTTCTGCATTCATAAAGGAAGGTGGAATTAGGACAAATTGATTTTATACTTTGGGGAAGATCTAGTTGCTTTGATAAGCAATATACAGGTTTGTCAAAATCATGATGATGACTTCATGGAATTAAAACAAAAAAATATTAGTGGAAGATCTATCTCAGCTATGATAAAGGAGGATGGCATAAAAGATGAGTTGATTGTAGACCCTGTTTCATGGATTCAAAAGTTAAAATTAAATGCTCAGGTAGAGCTGTTTATGTGGAGGATATGCAAGGCCGTGATACCTACAACATATTTCTTAATGAGAAGGAAGCTAGATACCATGAATTTGTGTCCAAGGGGATGTTGAGAGGTTGAAGACATCAATCATGTTAGCACTTCATGTTCAAAGCTGTTAAAGGTGATTAATGTATTAAGAAGATGGGTTCATGATTCCAAACTTCAATTCATTTCAGGATTGTTTGTATCAGTTGGAAGTATTGGCTGGAACTAATCCATTGGTGGTTAGGATATATTTTTCACTGTTATGGTTCTCTTGCAGCAACAGAAAGAAGATCAAGCATGGAAAGGTGGAGGATAGTGAAACATTGATTGATGTTACTATTCTCAATTTTGTAAATATGGCTAAAATAAATCAAATACTCTTGGATCACTGGGATGACAATCAGTCTTATGGACTGTTTTCTTAATTTTGGCATCTCCCTCCTCCCGAGTGGTATAAAATAAACATTGATGCTTCTCTTAATGAAAATTTTGAAGTAGGAATTGGAGGCATTATTCAGGACAACAAAGGAAGGTTTGTATTAGCATTCAGATCCTATGGAGTTCATTGGGACATAGCACAATTGGAGCTTTTGGCATTCAGTTCTTTGAAGGAAGTATTGAATGAAAGTTTACATGATGCTAAAGGTATTATTATTGAGGGAGACAGTAAGAATGTGATCCAGTTTCTTCGTAAGTTGTATAGCAAAAAATAAATAGGGTGGAAGCATTGAAGATGGAGATTTATTATTTTTAGGTAGTTGGAATAATGTTATTTTCCATTATGTTGGTTGTGATTGTAATAAGTTAACTGATTATTGTGCTAACTTAGCTTTTTCTTATGATTTTATTTGGGACTTATTCTGTGAGAGTAAACTTCCTCTTGTTCAACTTATGAAGGAAGAAAGTGATAGGGTGGTTTACTCTCATTATTTTCTAATTAGGTTCTTTGGTTTTTTCCTTTATTAATGCATTTTGCATTCTTCAAGAAAAAAAAAGTAGAACTATCTGAACCAAAAATGCCAAACTAAAAAGGATCGCCAAACAAGCTCATGCATGTATTATTTGTAATGCTACCATGAACAACACTCAAATGCCTCTCCAATCAACTCCCAAAACCACCCAGACGCATAAAGATCATGCACGGGAAAGTGTCACTAGAATAGAAAGATGCACACATGAATGAAGTTAGAAGTAGCACATAGCCACACATTTTCACTTGAAGAACCCAACAAAATCTCCTAATAAATTAAAACAATGCCTTAAATTCCACAAGCTTAAAATTAAACAACACTATCATAGAGAAAATAATCCATGGATAGAAAATGAGTTGTTTAACCCACCAAAAATAGCCAATTCGAATTAACCCAGTGAGTAGATGAGCAACATATATAGTAATGAACTGCATAATTAATTCTCCATTAATTGCTCAAAACAGGCCAATCCCAATAGTTAGCATCGAAATGTAAGTAAAGAATACTATTATAATGATTTCCAATCCAATGATGGAAAGAAATCATCCATCTAAAATTATTACAAGACCTATTAAGATAAAAAATAGGAATATGGAAGATCATAAAAATTTTAATCTGCGAAGGAAGTAGATTACAATACTAATCCATGTCCATAATAAAGGAAACAAAAGTGAAGTAGCACTTGATATTAAGGCTAAAATTCATAGAAAAAAACATATTCTCATCAAACTTTGGCCTTGTGTTATAAAGCACGGGAAGAATATGATAGACAACATTCTTAGTATTCACCATCTAGATACAACCATCCAATCTAAGCATAGTATCACAACAATAAAAAGGTCAAAATAGACCCAACAAAAATAAACATTAGTTTCTAACATAAGGAAAACAAAGTTTAGCATATCTAATGATGCCTTCAACAAAGGAAGGGAGCCGATTATAAGAAAATTAAAGAATTGGAAGTCAAAACCATGATTAGCTAACCAGTCAGCATAAGCATTACTTTCTCTATTAATATAAGTAAACTTGACATTAAATAAAATTAAAAGTTATTTAATTTCTCAAATAAGATAGAAAAATTTAGGACTACAAATCTCCTCATCATTATCTTTTAGGCAAAATAGCATTTGTAATGCGTAAACTTCAATCCAAATATTTCCACATTAAGGGAAAGACATAATTTCAATCCAAACAAGATTGTAAAAAGTTCAGAGAAAATAATAGAGCAAGTGGGAAGAGAGCTAGTAAAAGAAAATACAAAATTACCATCAGAATCTCTAATGATACCACCACAGCCACATATCTCCCCTCTAATCGACCCATCATAATTTAACTTGAACATGTTTTTAGGAGGTTTAATCAAATAAACCAATTTACATCCCTCATTGATAACCTTATCATTAAGGATAATTCAAAACTCTTTAGAAATAAGAAAATAACTTTTAAAATTCTTAGAGATAAAAATATTAGCATTAAACAGCCTACAAACTTTATTTTTAATATTTCTAATAATATGGTCATGATTCATAGTGATATTGTTAAAAATAAAGTTATTCCTACTAATCCAGAGGTACTAGAATATAAGGGAGGGAATACGATTGACAGTATGACCTCTCACGTTAGTGTACCACAAATGTAGTATTTCCTTAATGGAAATATTACCTTTAAAATAATTAAGTTTAAAAATATCCACAAAATGAATCCAAACTTTAGCAATAATATGCCCATAAATAAAAACAAGATGTATATTCTTAACATGATAATAGCATTGGCACTTGGAAGCTAAAATATAACAACATTTAATTAAGCTCTCATCCGTAGGAACATAATTATGCATGACTCTTTAAATAAAAGTAGAAATAAAAGTGGAAATGCTTTTTTGCCATAATATAATAAAAACTTTAGAAGAATCATTTTTAGTTCTAAAAGTAGTCTAAGCCTTCTTGATACTAAATATGCCATTGCTAGCCATATTGCACAACAAAAAAGATCATCAACATTATTACTTAAAGTAATTTGTAATATCATTTTTCAACTCCCGCGGATTTTCCTCCGGCTGGTGGCGCCGTCGCCGGTTGCGTCGCGGCATCTTCGGCCGACGCCATGATTGCTACTCGTCATGCCAGCTCTCCCAGATTGGTTGGTAAGGAAAGAGGGGGGCTAATGATCAGAGAAGGCTCGCGTTCGGTAATCAAGCCATTGATGGTTGAAGGCAAAGGTAAGAGGATTGTAGATGAAAATTCTTCTGATTTAGCAGCTGTGGATCGCTCGGAAAACATCCAGAAATGCAATCCGGATTCATCTGAGACCAATTTGAAGGTGTACGGTTTTTCTGGGTTATTCCGTCAAGAACAGAACAGGGGATCTTTAAATCCGGTGGAAGATGGAGCTATTGGTTCTTTCAAAGATCGTTTGAGCGATCCTTTGATTAATAAAGAACAAAACGAAGTTGAAGAGATCAATGGAGCTTGGTCGAAGCCAAAGAATATCAAGATTGATTTAAAAAAAGATCAAGTTGAATTTTCGGAAGATGGCATTGCAATCAAACTGAATCCTGTGGCTGAAGGGAAAAATTCTGAGGTGCTGAAGAACTCCATTGTTTTAAAAGTATTGGGAGGTAATGTACCTTATTCAACATGTAGTTTTGATTTGAGAAAACAATGGAACCAATTTGGTGGATTTCACATGACTTCAATTGGAATGAATTGGATACTTTGTTCCTTTAAAAACAAAGATGTGGTGGATGAAATTTTAAATGGTGGACCTTGGTATGTTAATGGATTCATTATTGGAATGGATCGTTGGTCTCCTGCATTTGATCCATATTCGTTCAAGAGTATCTCTGCCCCAGTTTGGATTAGACTTCCATGCCTTCCTCTATACTGCTGGGATGAAGGCAACCTTGCTAGTATAGCTTCTCGGTTTGGTACACCTCTCTATTTGGATGGAAATACTTTTAGGTGGGGGAAGAAAGAATTTGCTCGCATTTGTGTGAAAGTTGATCTGGAAAAAAAACTCCCAAATGGTGTGTGGATTGATGGTATTGCTGGTAGATTCTTCCAAAGAGCTGAATATGAAAAAATCAACTTACTTTGCTATCATTGTGGTTGTGTAGGACATGAGCTCAACACATGTCCTGAAAAAGTTGCTCAAGGTATCAAGGATCAGTCTAAGAACACGCCTGAAACCATCATATCTGCTGAAAAGAATTCGGTTGGAACGAAACATAATGCTGTGACAAAGGTGGAGTATGGCCCCTGGATTCATGTTCA
>NW_021554795.1:374652-394807 GCF_001605985.2 Dendrobium catenatum
GTCTTCCAACAAGGCAATAATCGATCCCCTGGTATGGATGGTCTTACTTCCTCATTTTATAAGCACTATTGGGATATTACTTGGAAAGAACTATGGAATGCTGTAAATAGTTTTTTTACTAAAGGGCAAATGAATAAAGAGTGGAAAGATACTCTTATTGTTTTGATTGCTAAAATAAAAAATCCCTTGCTTCCATCCAATTTTCGCCCTATTAGTCTTTGCCAAACAAACTACAAAATTGTTGCTTCCATGATAGTCAATAGATTGAAGACTTGTATGTCTAAGATGATATCTGAAGAACAATTGGCTTTCATTCCTGGTAGATCTATTTCTGAACACTGTCTTTTGGCTCAAGAGATAATCCATAAGTTTAAAATTTCCAAGAACAAAAAGGGTTTGATGGCTCTTAAGCTTGATATGGAACAAGCTTATGATAGTATGGGATGGACAACTCTTGAAAAAGTCCTCATTTTGTATGGTTTTCCTTCTCACTTTACTAATCTCATTTTGGAATGTGTTATTGATGTTAGATTCTCCATTATTATTAATGAAAGAATTTCCAAATGGATTAAGGCTCATAGTGGTTTTCGTCAAGGATGTCCCTTATCTCCCTACCTTTATATTTTGTGCTCTCAATTGCTTTCTAATGCTATTCTTCAAAGGGGTAATAACATTGGTATTCATATCTCTCCTAGAGGTCCAAATATTACCCATCTCTTATATGCTGATGATGTTATCATTTTTTCTCAAGTCTCCAAAGCTATTGCTAAAGAGGTGAAAAACATTGTAGATGATTTTTGTTGTTGGACCGGCCAAAGAATTAACACCAATAAATCTCAAATTTTGTTTGGGAATGCTGTTAATAATCGTATGAAGAAGAAGATCTCTAAAATTTTGAACTTCAAAGCTGTCAAGGAGATGAGCTATCTTGGAATCAAATTATCTCTTAACCGACTTAGAGCTGCAGATTTTCATGATGTACTTACTAATATGATGGATAAGCTTAATGCTTGGGGAAGGAAATTTCTTTCTTTAGGTGGTAAGATCACTCTTATCACTAGTTCTTTTTTAACAATGCCTAATTTTTTTATTACTCATTCCATGATTCCAAAGAAAGTGTTGCTCACCATGGAAAAAATCTGTAGAAATTTTATTTGGAATAAGCAAAATGGTAGTTATGGCATTCACTACATTGCTTGGGAAAATTTATGTAAACCAAGAAGTATGGGAGGCTTAGGTTTACATTCTCCTATTATGAAAATGGGCCCTTTAAGAGCTAATCTTGCTTGGAATTTCCTTATTAAGCCAAATACTCTTTTCCATAGAGTGATGAGTTCTAAATATGGCAATGGTATCTTGAAGGATACTAATAATAAGAACTACTCTAAAGCTTGGAAAATCCTCCTTGATGGTGGTAAGTTTCTCAAGAACATTTCTAGATGGAGCATTGGAAATGGCAAAGATATCAATGTGTTGAATGACATTTGGATTTATGACAAATGTATCAACCAATGGCCGACTTTTATTGACTGTACAGCATTGGAAGGAAAATGTGTTCATCATCTTATGAAGAATGGCCAATGGGATTATTCTCTTATAGAGAAGTGGTTCCATCCTGAACTCTTGAATGCTATCAGCAAAATACATGTGCATCCCGACTGTGCTGACAAGGTGGAGCTGCAAAAAATCTGTCACGGTAAAACAATCTTGGGTTTGGCTTTTGAAAAAGTATTAAATAGAAGATTTAATTTCATGGAAGAAGGTTATTACAAGTGGCTCAACAAACTCAAACTTAGCAAAAAGGTGGAAACGTTTTGGTGGAGACTTGGCAATGCTTCTATTCCAACCAATTTATATCTTAAGAACCGAAAGCTTTTTGATGAGGATGCTTGTGCGAGAGGATGTGATATGGTGGAAGATTATGAGCATATTAGTGTCAATTGCAAACACTTGGTGGACATCATCAATCAACTCAATGCTTGGGGTATTCCTATTCCTACTTTTAACTCCTTGGATCATTGTTTAACTGAACTTAAACAAATTTCTGGTAAAAATCTGGGAGTGGTACAGATTTATTGTACCATTGTTTACTTCTCTTGGAAGAATAGGAACGAGATAAAGCATGGAAAATCTGCTCTTCCTTATTATGTTGTAGCTGCTAATGCTTTATTTGTAGCCATCACTAAAGCTACGTCTTATCTTTCTTACTGGAGCACTAATCTCCTTAGGGAGTCTTCTATTTCTTGGTGCCCCCCACCGAAAGATTGGATGAAAATCAATGTTGATGCTTCAGTAACTCCTTCGGGACTAGCTGGTATTGGTGGAATCTTCCGAGATTGCTTTGGGAGATTCATTCTTGCATTTGGGAGAACATTGATACATTGGGATATTGCTCATTTGGAGTTGGATGCTATACTCTCGGTCAAAGATTATGTCAAAAGCTGGATGAAAGATTACAAAGGAGTCATTATTGAAAGTGACAATTTGAATGTTATCAAATACATTCAAAATTCTTTGAAGCAAGACAAAGGTGCTATGACCCTCAAGCTAGTAAGTGATTCTTTATTTGTAAGTGATTTCAATAAAGTAGTTTTTGTACATGCTCATAGAGAATGAAATAAGGTAGCCAACCTATGTGCTACTATGGCTCTAGATGATAGCTTTTACTTTGATAGTTTTTCTTTTGATGATATCCCTCCCTTGATGGTTAATTTAATCAAGGTAGAATATCATCCCCCTGCTGATTGTAATTAGTCTTTTTTTCCTATTAATGCAATTGCATTTTCCTCAAAAAAAAAAAAAAAGAAGTAATTTGTAATATATGATTAATAATATACATAGGAATGACTTGAAATAATTTTGGAATATCCCAACAATTATTGGTATTAAAATTGTTAACCTTCATAGCAGAGGTAGAGACCGAATGGAGCATATTATTAATAGAAGTTTTATTCAACCACTTGTCCTACTAAAAAAATAGATTAGCATAGCCAATACACCAATGAATATAAAGTTCCACTTCGCAATTGATATTGCAAAGTCTTTTCCGGACCCTTGAATCTCCCATTTTATGAGTACAAATGATTGGATGATTGCCAACACAATACTTTTATGTCATAAACTTAGACCAAAGACTAGTCTCACACAAAAGTTATACCAAAGTTTAAAGGAAAAGGCATGAGCTAAACCTGCCATGTTATTGCAACCCAAACCACCTTCCTATAAAGTACCACAATGCTTATTCCAAGATGACTAGAGTATTTTAGAATTACCACTCTTGCCTTTCTAGAAAAACTTATTAATTAATTTTTCCAATCTATCATAAACTAAAAAAGTTGGATGAATTGTTTGAAATATATAAACAATAAGGGAGCAAATAACACTTCTAATCAACATCAATCTACAAACAAAGCTAAGGATATTAAATTCCTAAGATTTTAGTTTATTCAACACAGTAGTAATCAAATCATAAAAAATAAAAGATATTTTATGACTTTTCAAAAGAGGAACACCCATATATTTTAAAGGAAAGAAACCTTGTATAAAACTAGTTATACCTTTAATAGTAATAACGTGACCACCTGGCAAATACTTAGAGGTGATAAGAGAACACTTATTTCTATTATGGTTTAAACCACTCAATAGCTCAAAATTATTCAAGAAAGAACTAAGCATATTAACCATATTGATATAACAATTAAAAAATAACATCGTCAAAAAAGAATAAATGGGAGATACTAAAAGCCCCTAAAGTTCTAAAATACATGTTATGGTGAGCTTCATATAGATGGGTAAGACCTCTAGAAAGATACTTAGCTGCAATAATGATAAGAGCAAGGAAAAGAGGAACAACTTGTCTGATACCATGAAAGGATTTATAAAACATTGTTGCTTTTACCATTGACAATAATGGAAAAATTAGAACCCTCAATATTATTCTGGATCAAATTAAAGAAATTAGAATTAAAACAAAAAAGCTGCAAAATGTGATACCATAAATTCCAATTAATGTTATCATAGGCTTTAGCAATATCTAATTTAAAAATTATGTTACCACCTCTCACATTGAGGTCGAGGTCTTGAGTAATTTAAACTTTTTTATTATATAACTTAGAGAAATGATCAACAATAGACTTTGGAATATCTTCCTCTTCAATAATGATCTCATCAAGAAGCTCAATTTGATGAATAAAGCTTTTAGATCTATTCTGTTTGACCAAAAAATAAAATTATTTAGAATTATCATCCCCTTCAATCATATATTTAGAAGAGGTTTTTTTATTCCAATAAATCTCCTCTTTCTCTTAAAGCTTAAGCAAATAAATTTTAGCCTCTTTCAAATTAACAATATTAACATGAAAAGGATCATTATGACAAATAAGATCATATGAAGTAACTTTTTCTTCAGTAGAATTAATATTAGTAAAAAGATTTTTAAAAAAATTTATATTCCACCAACTAAGTTTATACTAAAGCCTTTTGAGTTTAAACCACAATCTACTCATCCCAACACTATCATAGTCAGGATGTAAAGAGGCCTCCCAATTCTTTTTGACCAAATCACCAAAAATGTTTTCTAACAACCACATATTTTGAAATATAGAAGTATGAGAAAATGACGTACTATCTAGATTAGATATAAATCAGGAGAGGAGAATGATCAGATAAAGTTCTACTTAAATGCTCAACAATGATGTTATTACTAGAACTCATCCAAAAATCATTAACATAATCTAAATGTTGCCACATATTACCACAATTCCAAGAAAAGGATTGCAAGTGACGCCCATATCAATAATATTACAATCCCTCATTATACTATTAAAGTTTTCCATAGCATGATAAATAGGGTTAGAACCAACAATCTTTTCAAAGGCAATAGATATAACATTAAAATCACCAGTAATTAACCAAGGAGAATTAATAAGATCACTCAACACAGAAACCTGATTCAAAAGATTCTTTCTAATAATGATAGATGAAGAAGCATAAAAGTTAAACTACATAACTCAATTTTATAATGTAATAGTTGAGTAAAATGACCAATAACATCAATGCTAATAGGGTCTTTACAAAAAATCAAATTTTTGTTAGAAACATTCACCACACTATGATTAAAACCAAGAATCCTATTAGTCTCATCCAGTTTATAAATAGAAATAAGAGGTTCTAATAAAAAAAGGAAAATAAATATTATGAATGCGGCATAAGTTTTGAACTCTAATCTTAGAAGAAAGGCAACCAATGCCCCTAATATTCCATATAATCGATTTAATCATTAATATGAATTTTGTTTAAAGTTTGAGAATGTGTGCTTCTAGGAGATTACACATTTTGTTTTTTCACTTTTTTTCTTATTTTTGATTGAAATGAAATCATGCTCTTCATTAACAAGAGCTTTATTAGCACAATCATTAATAAAAGCATCATCATTACTAGGAGAAGAACTCTTACCACTTATACCTTTAACCTTTCTCTAAAAATCCTTTGATGGCTATGAAGCATTAGTACCCTCAACCATACCATTTCCATTATTCTAAAGGTCATCAGTGTTCCTCAAGATATTAACAAGCACCGGCGGCTTTCCGGCGGTTCTTGCTCCGCCAGAAAAAATGGCGTAGGAAAAAAATCGTCGGCGGTTTTTATAGGTGGCCTAATTCGCCGGCGGTGTTCCGGCGGCGTAGACCACCGGTTATTACTCCTCTTTGTACCGGTGGTGTTCCGGCGTTTGCACCGCCGGTCATTTTACCGATGGCTCATCGACGGTCCATTCACCGTCGGCTTGCCGGCGGTTACCTATGTTTCGTGTGAGGTATAGATCCATCAGTATGAAGAGAGCTACCTAAACCACCACAGTCAGAGGCTCTATTCTTTTTATTCTGCTCTCTTATTTTTCTAAACTCAAGGGTCACCCAAGCACTACTCAAATCAGCCCAAACTCCCTCTCCAATCCAATTAGGATGCTAGCCAGACTTTCTAATGTCCGTGAACATGTCCATGAGATGGGTCGCTCCTCTTCTCTCAAAATTGGTTCTAATCCTTGTGTTGTGCTCAGGAAACCACCTAAATTCTTTATGTAAAAATTTAAGCAATACCAAAAAGATTAGTACAAATTAAATCACATATTTGAAATCATACCAAATAAATATGCCTGAAATTTTCCAAACCACATATCTCTAACCAGCTTTGGGATCTTTTTCCAGGATAAGTATGGAGCATCATATTTATTCTTTATAATATCACGGATCATATGTATAGGTGGCCTTGAAGGATTGAAGCTGCAAGTTACTTTTTTTGTTAATAACATGTAATATATTAAAATAAAAAACAACTTAATGACATAAACTGAACTTACTTATCGCCCTCAGGCTCAATATATTGACGCTTATCTGTTACAGCTGCATGATCACTAGTTTCAACCTCTAGTGGTCTAGATGGTCCATCCTGTTCATGCTGCATCG
This sequence comes from Dendrobium catenatum, assembly GCF_001605985.2. NCBI lineage: Eukaryota > Viridiplantae > Streptophyta > Magnoliopsida > Asparagales > Orchidaceae > Dendrobium > Dendrobium catenatum. The sequence goes on from NW_021554795.1 coordinate 381,114, forward strand.
GATAAGGGTAGTAATATGGGTAGGGGTAAGGAGGGGGTGGAGCAGTGGATGGACCAGCTGCCTGTGATGATGGTGGAGGGTAATATGGATATAATAGAGAGGCATGTGTCTGATCTGGAGAGGGGTAGTGAGGAATCATCGAGGGGGAGGGAAGTGGCCAGGTAAGTATGGAGGTATAACTGTAGGTGGATCTGAAGGTCCCTGACCCTGCTCACTCGGGGACTGCTGCTGGCCCCTAGGTGGTGGTGTAGGTACAACAGGAGGTGGAACTAAAGGTCCCTCACCTTCTTCAGGTTGTGTGGTTCTGCTGGGAGTAACAGTAAACTTCTTTCGGGAGAACTTTGAGGCAAATAATTTACGAGGAGGATCTACCTCGCTTGAAGCCATCTACATTAAAAAAAATAATTAATAAAGCATTGTAATATATAAAAAGGACAAACAAAAGAAGCAGTTAATGAATTACAACAAACAATTAATAAAGCAGTTAATGAATTACAAAAAATATTTAATAAAGCAGTTAATGTATTACAAAAAATAGTTAATAAAGATGTTAATGAATTACACAACTCTGGTGGAAGGTTGTATGGTGTTAATATAACTGGCCAACAAGAGTATGGTGTAGCTATTTGACTATAGGGGGTAAAACCATCAGCACATAATCCCAATCTTATGTTGCGGGGTTCAAGAGCAAATGAAGCATGCACTCAATCAAAATGTTTCCACGCTTCAGCATCTGATGGATAAGAAATAACATCAATTTTTCTATTTTCTCCTTATGCCATCTCATATGGCCTACTGAACTCATTGATGCATAGAGTCACTGAAGTCTTGGAATGATTGGTAAATAAAATAAATGAGAATATGGCACATCTTTCTTTCGACGACGTTGTTTTCCCGAGTTTGGCTTAAACCGAGGAGCATTGCAGGTGCGAAAAAAAATTTCTTCTACATTATCCTTATAGTATAACATATATCCATTGATACAACAATCCATTTTTGTAGCAGTGAGACCCCAGCTTGGACACTAATTTCTTCATTCGGTACAAGTCTAAGGGAATTAAATTGCCCGCTGGATTAGTTTCCTTCATAAGACCAATAAAATCATTGAAACAATCACAGGGAATATTATACTCAGTTTTAATACTTAGCATCCTCACTAGATAATTCTGAATGTGTACTACAACCATCCCAAATTGGCTTTTTTTGAGTTGCATGTAATAACTCAAAGAATTTTTTATGTTTTTGCATTTGGTGGCACTTCCGCACTAGCCCTTAAATTAGGACCTGCTACATCAAAAATAAGTTCTTCATAGTGTCTACTCATTTGATCTTCATCAAATATTTCATAAGCTATAGATGAACCGGCATGAGCATCTCTGTGTGGCTCGTACTCGCCATGTGATGTCCAAATCCAATAATTTGGAAGAAATCCCCTACGATATAAATCAAGCTTCACATCATCGGGCTTGAGGAATGCTAGATTTTTATGCTTCGAACATGGACATTTAAACATTTTATCAAACTCAAATGAAGGAAGTTGAGATGCAACTTGAATGAAAGTTTCAACTCCCTGTATAAATTCAACTGTCAATCCTTTTCGACCAGACAATAATCTGCTATACATCCAACATCTCTCTTCTTGGATAGTCATTTGGATGTTGAAGAAAACGTCCCCCTACAAAATTATGAAAACATTTGTTAGAACACGTACATGTCTAAACATGTTATACTTTACTAATGGACCCATTGTGCACTTCCGTTTGGAGGTACTAGGTTGAGTCAGCAGTCATCGTTAGATGTTTTATTAAATGACTCAAAATGAATAAAACTTGGACCATCAATCAAATTAGACACAAAATTGAATATGGTGAACTAGCGGATGTTATTTACATCTCCTAATGTTCTTTATCAGCAATTTGATTATGCAGCACTGATAATATCCCCTTCTTTATCAGCAATAAGTACTACGATCTTTTTAATGATTTAATCTCCCCAAAGTCACAATCCCCTCACTATGTCTATTTCCACTAAAATTACACTCCATATATTCAGTTTTAGATATGATCAAACGAAAACCTTTTGACTCTAAAGTTAACCTTCATAATTCAAGTCTAAGGAAAGTACTTAGTACATCCTCCTGTAAATGTCTAGCGAGAACATTCATGACTAAAGAAAAAAATATATGGACCTAAGGCTAATCCTTGATGTAATCCAACCAAATTAGAGTACATAGTCAATGTAACCTAACCAAAGAATCGTTATTAATAGTTATTGGTTACTTTCTTCAAAGATGTTAATTTCTATCTCTCTCTCTCTCACTCTCCCTCTCTCTTGCTCTCTTTTACACTTGCTTGCTCTCTTTCTCTCTCTATACCTCTATCCCTCTTTCTAGCTCTCTCTCTTGCTCTCTCTATCTATCTATCTATCTCTCTTGCTATCTCTCTCTCTCCCCCTCTCTCTCTTTTCTCTCTCACTCTCTCTCTTTTCCCTCTCTTTCTTTTCTCTCTCTCTCTCACTCTCCCTCTCTCTTGATCTCTCTTACACTTGCTTTCTCTCTTTCTCTCTCTATATCTCTCTCCCTCTTTATAGCTCTCTCTCTCTCTCTCTATCTCTCTCTATCTCTTTTGCTCTCTCTATCTCCCTCTCTCACTGTCTTTTCTCTACCTCTCCCTCTCTTTTCTCTCTCTCTCTCTCAATCTCTCTCTTTCTATCTTGCTCTCACCCAAAGTCACAATCAACCCATTAGATCTATTATTACTAAAATTACACTTAAAAAATTCAATCGATTACAAAATTACCTATTGCAAATGTCTAGATTACAACCTAAATCATACACTATATAATAAACTCTTGCAAATGTCTAGTGAGAACAAAAAATCACAGGAAAAATTTCAAGTTTACCTTCAAATCCTAGATTTTCTTCAACTCCCCCGGTATTACCAGCGACCATATAACCGCCGGTCAAGGCCGCCGGTATTGGCTGTTTTTCCTGTAGTGATACATGCTCAATAATACCATTGACCATTTCATCAACATGATTAGCATTATTCTCTTGGGAAGGATTGGAGGACTTAAGAATTTCTTCCACTTGCTCTTAGTTAGTATTTGCATGAGAAACTTGATTAACTTAAATATTTGATTTCCTTTTGACTCTTTAACTATTTCCTTATGATTACATAATTTAGAATGTAAAATAAAACATTATGAATTGTTGTGACTATGCATTTTACAACTGCTAAAAAAATAAGCAAAGTTTTCATATTCAACTTTTTGTTGGAGCCCATTAATCTCCGATCAAATCCATATTTCCTTAGTATGTTTCTTTGAAATGTCCATTTCTACAAAAATGTGTTCCACAGATGGATGAAAAACAATTGTAGTTGCTTGATCCGTTTGTAAGAACCTACCAAAAATGAAACCTAAATCCATAGAGTTTTTGTGAGAGAAAGAACATTCGAATAATATCTAGATTTGGCATTCTCAAAACAAGCATTCCAACTAAAGTAAAAGTAGAAGGGATAGAAAGTTGGGAAAGAAATTTATCATCAAACAACAAAGAAGGCAAACCCTTGAAAGAAGATTGAACAAAATCCAACTTCAAAGAAGAAGATGAACTACCACCCATGAGAAAATCTTTAAATGATTGTGATTTACCATCACAATTTGAAGAAGCCCATGGGTTGGATGACAATGGTGTCATCATTTCCCAAAAACAATAGGAATATAAAAATAATAATAAAACAAAGTCACAAAATAAAGAAATAATTAAAAAAAGAACGAAAGGATCCATGATTTGACCGTAGGAGGCGTCGTAAAGGAAACCCTAGAATATCCTTAGTTTTGCCAGAGATAGCACATGGATATAAATTTCTGGTAATATTGATCTATTATGCCACTCAATTTAATGTTGCAAGGTTTTGTCCCTATTAGGTGTGTGTGTAATTTCTTAGGAATATTTAAAATCATCTAAATATTAACATTAATTATTTTCCCTAGGTAATACTAGTATTCCAATGGGTCTAGAACATTGTTTAGCTGACACTGACACATATCCAAGTACACCACATAAAACACACAGCCTAATCCTATCAATTTGTGGAGTTATGAATTTGTAAAGTTGTGGGTCCAAAATAGACCCACTACATTGCAAATTCACTCTATAGAAATCTAGAGAGAATTTACACTTATAAAAATGTAGGGGATGTCTAAGATGCTAAAAAAAATTTCACCAAGATTTGGGTCAAGTTTGACCACTAGATTGTACAAAAATTAATAAAATTAAATTTTAAACAGACATAAAAATCTTAGAATTCACTAATCAAAATATAATGCAATTAATTTTAACAAATATTAGAGCTAAATCCATTTACAATGACACAAAATCACCAAATTCATAAAAAGATTTAAATTATTTTGAATTTTAGAAGTTTTGGGATCAAAAATTTTTTTTTTTAATTCATTTCTTAATTATAAATGGCACTGTCGCTATTTCTGGTGCTAACATGTGTTAGAAATTATGAAGGTGGCCTATTGAAATTATGAAGCTGGCTTTGACTTAATCATGTTAGCATTCTGTCATAGCCATCCATTTCGAGCTAGGAAATGTGGAGGGATAGATGGCACCACATCACTCATTCCATTCCGGCAAATAAACCATGTTCGAGTTCCAGGGTCGACGGGTCTGTGGTTTTGATTTAAGACATATGATCAAACAATTGAAAAGCTCATATTGAAAGGATTTTTTCTTAGTTCAAAATGAATAAAAACTTTGATTTCTCATAACTTTAAAAATATTTATCCAATTCCTACAAAATTTGAAGCATACACTCATCACACATGAATCTTCCAATGCATGGAGTCTAGAGGCTCATGCATTACAGATTTTGAGTGGTTTCAAATTGAAGTTTAAATTAAAGTGGAAATATCTCACCAACCAATGCATGGATTTTATTGATCTTGGACTCATTTTTCTCTTGGTGATGTTTTCTATAGCTTTACAAAAGTCTCCCCAAGCAGATTATGGTTGTATTTAAAGTTGGTTGTAAACTTAAATTCTCTCACTATGACCCTCCCTCTTCACTAAAATGATGTTTGGAGGCCAATAAATGGTGCGAAAATGCTTGGAAAAGCTACAAAAGTTGTTGGAGGAGGTGGGGGCTACTGAAGAAGCAGTTTGAGTGAATGATGCTTAGGTTTAGGTTTTCCCCCATTTAACTCCCACCTTTTTGATTGAATGATTGAAATTTGTTTTTTTTTTTTAAGATTGCAACTTGTACTAAAATAAGAAGCTATTACGAACTACTAAAATGAAATATAATTAATGATCACATTCTTTCTTTAACAAGCTAAATAAGGAAGATGGAATTCTATATGGAAAAAAATTATCAAAAACAAAGCTATTAAATAAAGCAAAAGTGGCACAACAATCAACCACTTTATTATAAATCCTAGAAGCATAATGAAACCAACATTATTGAAATTATTTAAAAAGAAAACCTCCATATTCCAAAATCCATCTTGTTGCCACTTAGAAGTATTCAATGAATATTAAAGGCATTTGATGACATTAATATTGTTTGCTTTAATTATTACCCCCTTGTATTGAAACATCCAAATTTGGATATGTTCTCTAATCAAGGGTACAATGTCTAACTCTAGTTGAGTAACATCCCAATAATATACATGCATATCTAATGCACAAAGAAATTTTCCCTTGTGATCTTTGGTAACACCACCAATTCTTGTAATATTTGATTCCATAAGAGATGCATAAACATTGATAATGATCCAATATAGAGGTGGGAGATTCCAAATATTAGTACACACTAAAAGGAGATTAGCATCCTTGTCTGCTAACATAGAATATATAGCTGGTTGTATTAAGGATGTCAAAAATAATTGATGTAATAACATTTATAGAAGTTGATGTAAATCCATGCTTAATTTTTTTTTAGGTTTTCCAAGAATAAAAATTAGTTGTACCATATAAGTTTACTATGTCCAAATTAAAATTAGAAATTCTTATAATTCAGATATACACATCATAAAAGATTGAAAGATCAGAACTTGCAACCCCCATTCACGTAGCTTGTTAAGAATCTCAACTAAGAATTTGCACTTAATTACAATTTGCAATTGGTTCTCCACCTCGTGACAACATCTAGCACAATATTTAAATTGTAAAAGATTCCTATAATCAAGAAAAAAATTAGTAGCAAGAGCATCCTTACATAGTCTCGACCAAAACATATCAACATTTGGAATGCACTTAAATTTCCTGATCCATTTCACCACTTTGGAAGACAAATCTTGATCTCCATATATCATCAATGCTTAAAATGATAAAGCTGTAATTGATCTACCAAAATTTTGAATTATAAGATAAATACAATCTTCTCTCTCTGGAAATAGAGGAACCTGCATAATAACTGACATAAGATTATCATCAAAAACTTTCTAGAGTTCAGACCGACTCCAACTGCCTTCATATTAGATAAATTGGTGCACTGATGTATCTTGTAAAAGAAAACAATTAGAAAATGTTTTCCATTTATCAAAAGACATATCAAGGATCCAAATACTATTAAGATATTCACTCTATTGACAATTGCCAATTTCCACCTTATAATGTTCTTTAAATACTTCGCTCCATTCACCAAAATTGTCTAAGTACGAGAAGATCCCCTTTTAACATTAGAATTCCAAACATATCACACTATTTTGAGATAATAATATGATTAAATAATAATAAAGGATTTTGAAATAATCTCCAAGTAATCCTTGATCTTAATGTACCAACTTTATTAGTTGAAGAATGAAGATGCAAATCTCCCAGCGTTTTGGGTTTACATTACTCCTCCTAAGAAACATAATGTAATACCTTTCTTCTTTTATATTTGTGCTAAATAAAATCCCTACATAGCTTATCCAACTCATTTAGCAAGCCCTTAGGTACCAACGAATGATTTGATAAGAAAATAGGAAGTGGTAGAAAAGTACTTTCAATAAGAAGAATTCCACGAGCCATAAAGAGACACCTATTACCCTATGCATTTAACCTTTCCAAAGCATGATCTATAATGATTTGAAAATCAGAGTTTACTAACCTCCTCATGGCCATCTTCACACCCAAGTAATACATTTCTTTTTTAATTTTGAATCCCAACCACTTAGTAATCTTCATCTTTCTCTTTCCATTCACTAATTTCTAAAATAAAATTTGAGATTTCATTTTATTCACCTTCTAACCTATCCAGCCACAAAAATTAGCCATTATCTTCTTCATAAGACCATTTACTTTAGTAGATGCAACAATAAATAATAAGGCAACATCAGCATCTAAAAAATGGAAAATCTTTTTACATTTTGGAGCTAGCTTTACACCTAATTCAGAACCTCTTTGATAAATGGAATTTGATAATTTTTGAAAGCACATTATACACAAAACAGGAGATAAAGGGCACCCTTGTCTAAATCCAATTTTAGCTTCAATCCACCTAGAATTTTTACCATTTAAATAAATACAAAATCTTACATTTTGAACACATTCGATGATGAGGTTTGAAAATTTAGGAGGAAAACCAAACTAGATTAAAGTCTTAAATAAGTTAGCCAACCATAACTATCATAAGCCTACTCCATACCAATTTTCATCGTCATAAATCCTTTCTTGGAATTAGAATTTCTAAATTTATTAAGGATTTCTTAAGCCAAAAAAACAATGATCCAACATTGACCTTCAAGTTTTTAGAAATACATAAATATAAATAATAAAAAGGAGCTTGTTTAATACATAAATACACAGATGAATCGTATTTAAAATATATTTTAAAAAGGAGCAAAACCTAAGTATAGAATTTTGGTTTCTAGAAAATGGAATTTTGTAATCCAGTTTCTTAAGAAACAAATATACATTAACTGGTTTCTTAAGAAAAAAAATTTAGATTATAATAATTTTTAAATTATTTTTAAAATTTTCATAAGATTTTTAAACTTTACATTACATTTTTTTCTAAAATATTTAATAATTTAAAAATTATAATATTAAAATCTGGTTAATAAAAAATTATATTAAAAATTTTTAGATCATAATATTAGAATAAAATTTTTAATATAAACATAAACATTTTAATTTTAATAAATTCATCTAAGTGTCTAAATAATATAAAATTTTATGATCTAAGGTTCGTTAGATTTGTCTCATCGAGCCCCTCGATTCGGCTATAAGCATGTCATGTTTGGAAAATGTTTGGTAATCCAAATTATGGTTTGAACCAATAATAAATTTAAAATTAACTAATTATTTAAATATATAAATATAATATATATAATATTATATTTGAAACCTAGAATAAAATTGAGAAAAAAAAATTATTAAGAATCCCATTAACATAGAACTTGTTTCTTTCAGACAACTTTTTTTTTTTTAGAAATCGTGGTCCAATTTCTATTGTGAACCAGACTATGAAGTTCTAATTTTAATAGAAATCCAAAACGAGATAATGAAATTTTGGTTTCAAAAAATTGAATAATTAAAATTTGTATTTGCTCCTTTTTAAATTTTCTCTCTAACATGCTCCTTAAGCTAATTTAAACTTAAAATCTGCTCCTTTTTATAAATTGGCCAAAATAATAACACAACATTAGCATATAACAAATGGGAAATCTTTTCAGATTTTGGAGCTAGCTTTACACCTAATTCTGAACTGCTTTAATAAATGGAATTTGATAAATATTGAGAGCACATTATATACAAATATAGAGATAAAGGACAGCTTTGTCTAAATCCACTTCTAGCTTCAATCCACCAAGAATTTCTACATTTAGAAGAATAGAAAAAATTTACATTTTCAGTGCATTCCATGATGAGGTTTGAAAATTTAGGTGGAAAACCAAACCAGCTTAAAATTTTAAATAAAGTTAGCCAACCAAAATTATCATCAGCCTGCTCCATACTAATTTTCATCTACATCAATTCTTTATTGGAATTAGAATATCTAAATTTATTGAAGATTTCTTGAGCCAAAAAATAATGATCCAACATTGACCTTCAGGTCATAAAAGCAAGTTAATCTTAAGTGATGATCTTAGGTAGACACCATTTTATATAGTTCATAATTATACTAGCCGCCATTGTATTAATAGTTTGACAAAGGCTAATGGGCTTAAAATGGAAAGGTTACACTAGATTCTTAATCTTTAGAATTAACATAATTATAGTATCCTTCCATTCAGGATGCATTTTATAATTAGTAGAAATACACTCAAATACTTTCCCAGTATCCTCTTTAATAATGTTTGAAAAGGACTTAAGAAATGAAGATATGATACCATCAAGACCCTTCAAGTTATTATTTCCCAAATCTTTCAGAGCTTCCATTAATTCTTCTTTAGTAAAATTAGCATTCAACATATTAAAATCAGATAATTTAATTTTTGATGATTATAAACTTTAGGCCGATCAGATAACTTACATTATATATCCTTCCATTTATGACAAAAAAATCTAAAAAAATGGCTTCTATTTTATCTTGTTCTTCAACCAAACTGTATGTTTCATCTTTGATCTTATTCATCCATTTACCATTCCTTCTAGCTAAAGCATGGCCATGAAAGAATTTAGAGTTTGTATATCCCTCCTCCATTCATATAACCTTTGCTATTTAGTTCCCCCAAGTAGCTAACTGTGCAAAAGTAACTTTCAATTCTCGGACTTTACATCTGAGAAGCTTCAAGCCCTGCTGATCTATACCTCCTTCTAACATTTCTTTCAAATGAAACTCCAAAATCACCTTCTTCAAATCATCTTTCAGAGATGACAAGTCTTTCAACTTGTTTTTGTTCCAATAATATAAAGATTATAACATTCTTTACATCTTTCTTTGTAGAATTTTAGCTTTACCAAAATCCATTTTCTCCAAGATTTAAGAACAATATTCCAATCAGCTAGATAAGACTTCCATACATGTTCAAATCAAAAAAATTTATGTCATGGTCTCAATATATCATTAATCTTGAAGTTAATAGGAGAATGATCTGACGCAACTCTAGCAAGAGGACTCACTAAAGCAAATGGTACTGGATAAAGAGTTAAATAATTTCATAAACATTTATCTAGCCTTTCACAAACCTTTGAATTACTTTCCATATTATTGCAACATGTAAACCTTAGTCTAATAAAACCTACTTCAAGAAAATCATTGTTAGCAATAAAAGATCTCATTTCTTGTGAACCTTTGGAGAATATAAACCTCTTCCCCTCTCTTTTGTCTTACTTAGAAAGGATACAATTAAAATCCCCTCCCACAATAGAAGGAATAACACAAGTCAAAACCTTCTCAAGATAATCCCATAAAATTCTTCTGACATGCATATTCTTATTCCCATAAACTATAAAAACATTCCAACTTCCCTGATTAGGAATTTGAAGACAATTGAATACTATTTGAGCTGACTCATGAATAATAACAAAATTACCCTTCAACCTTTTCCATAAAATAAGAATACCCCCAGCAATAACATCAATCAGATGATGAAAGAAAACCCCACTCCTCTCCAATAATCTTATTAAAGGTTAAGATTTTTTTGGAAGGAGCTTGGATGCATGACAAGTATCTTAAGGTTATTAAAAGTTAGAGGAGAGGGCAGGGGTAAGTTGTTGAGATAGTTGCTACTTAGTTTTGCATGTTTGATATTCTTATAACTTGTATGTTTTATGATGCCAAATATTATTGCTTTGATTATTATTTCTCCTAACATATTTTTGAAGAATTATTTTGCTCTTGTGTGTACTAACATTTCAGGGAAATCATACTCTAGATTGTTGAAGACTTTAAATCAAGATCAGTTCAGAGTTTATTATAATTGAAGTATGTATTTTCCAATATATTAAGTCTGAGAGAGTGTGATTATAATTGAGTAACTAAGCACATAAACACCATGGGTGAATTTAAAATTTATATTTTTTAAACAGATTGTACTGTATGATATCACTTTGTATGGGATGACCTGGTCAGTTATTTTTCTCGATGAGTAGTTGAATGAATAGAAATAAAAATATTTTTTGTATGTATGGATCGTAAGGGACGATCCTAGCTTCATACAAGGACAAATGTCTTGAGTCTATTCTCGCACGAAGATCATACAGGACAATCCTAGCTTCGTATAAGGATGAACTTCTCGTGTCTGTTCTCACATGAAGTTCGTACGGGATGATCCTAGCTTCATACAAGGATGAACGTCCAGGGTCTGTTCTTGCACAAAGATTATACGGGACGATCCCAGCTTTGTACAAGGATGAATAACTCGGGTAAGTTCCTGCACAAATTTTTTTTTTCTATGTATGGATTAAATGGGACGATTCTAGTTTCGTACAAGGATGCACGTCTCAGTTCTGTTCTCGCACATTTCATCTCAACATTTCATATAGATGAATTTTGAAATTTTCTAAATGTTCATCCTGGATGAACTTGGTTCAGACTAAACGATAATCGGGTATAAAATGATTTCATACCAATTCACAAAAGGTTCATAAGCAATAATATTTAAACTATTTATATGTACAAACATATGATCATACTTTATGATTGTGTACGCTCAAAATTGAAAAATTTAGTTTTTTGGATGGTTATTTATGACTTTTGTATAAAAGGTCCATTAAAAATTATCTTTTTTAATCTTCTTTTTAATCTTTGCTTCATAATTTTTCAAGGGAATTGAAGGAGAGAGTTTGAGAGTGATTTTTTGCTAGTGGAGTGTGAAGGGTTCATTAGGTTGCTCAAAGGTAAGGATCTCTGTGTGATTTATGTTTTTCTTTCTTCCTCTTATTGTTTTCTAGATTGCTCGTGAGAAGATCTTTGAAGAAGATTCGGTTCTCTACTGACACTTGAAGAGTGTAAACAGTCGACGGTTCTCTACTGATACTTGGAGGGTATGAAATGATGACGGTTCTCTGCCAACACTTAGAGAGTGTGAACAGCCAAAGGTACTCTGCCTACACTTTGAGGGTATGAATGGACGAAGGTTCTCTGCCTACCCTCTGAGGGTGTTAAAGTATGACTATTCTCTGCCACACCTGGGATTGGTGAAAGAGAGTTTTTGTAAAGGATTCTCCACCTTGTTGTGGGGAAAAAGGAGAGTCACTTTTAGTAATAGTGAAATACCTGAAGAGGGAGTCATCAAGGAGTGGATGTAGGCCGTGTTTGACCAAACCACTAAAAATCTTTATGTCATTTAAATTTTTGCTGCTTACTGTAATTTTAATTTTGTGGTTGAAAGATTTGCTTTCAAATAACTTCAATTAACTTGCTACGAATCATTAACTCATTTCAAATTTTAAAATCAAATAGAATTTTTAAAATTACAAATTCACCCCCCTCTTGGTTAGCCTTGGGACATAAGCTTAGGTTTAACAACCTATTCAAGATTCAATAAGTGGTATCAGAGCTTTATTTCAAAACCATAAATTTAGACTAATTTTGAAAAATGAGCATGGCTACTTTTGGAAACCAAAACACACCTGAAGGGTATTCGATCACTAGACCTCCTTTGTTTGACAACATCCCTTTCAATTTTTGGAAAACACGCATGTTAACATTTTTACAATTATTAGATTATCTTATGTGGATCTTAGTACAAGAAGGGTATACAAATCCAACTAGATTAGTTGATGGTATTAGAGTTGAAACATCATTTATAAATTGGACTGTAGAAGAACGTGGCTTAGCATAACTTAATGCAAAATATTTAGATTTTTTCTTTTGTGCACTTAAGTCAGAAGACTACATATGGGTTTTCACTTGCAAAAGTGGAAATGATATATGGGATAGACTTTGTATTACTTCTGAAAGAACTAACGAAGTAAAGCAATCTAGATTAAACATCTTATTACATGACTATGAATTGTTTCTTATGAAATCCAATGAATCTATTTCTGACATGTACATAAGATTCAATCAGATAGTCACTTCTTTGCATGTATTAGGTAGGGAACTAACAAATATTGAAATGGTTAATAAAATTCTTTATTATTTTCCTACTACTTATGATGCAAAATTAACTACTATTATATAATCTAAAGATTTGAATATTTACTCTATTGATAATCTTCTTGGTTCACTAATTGCCTACGAGCAATGAGTGAGTCAAAAAAAATTAATGCAGGTGAACAATAAAAGGAGAAGAATGTTGCACTAAAAGTGAAGGAGTTAGAGAGTGATCTTTCAAAACCTGAGGATGAAGATGACATTGCCTTGATGATTAGACAATTCAGAAGCTTTCTTAAAAGAAAGCAGAGGAGACACCAATAGTGGTACAGAGGTAAGTTTAATAAAAATGTTAAGGTTTCTAATGATGTAATTTGCTATGAATGCAGGAAACTTGGACACATATAATTGGATTGCCCAAACCTAAAAGACACTTCTAGCAAGGAGAAGGTAGAGGAAAAAATAAATGTGAAGAAGGGTAAGAAGAGATTCTAAAGAGCTTTTTGGGCGGACTCGGCTTCAGATTCATCAGAAATAGAAAAGGAGAAGGAAGTCAACAATTTATGCTTAAGGGACAATAATTTTGATCAGTCAAATCAAGAAGAGGTATATGACTTAACCTATGCTGAACTGTTGGAAGTTTCTGAAAGAATTATGTTAAGATAGTTGCTATTAGCATGTTTTACATTTTTGCAACTTGTATAGTTTTGA
>NW_021554796.1:0-232 GCF_001605985.2 Dendrobium catenatum
CTTTAAACATGGATTGAGCATATGTGAATGGAATTAATGGGGATGATTAGTGAGTAACCATTTCATGGCTCATTCATTAATCTTGAGTTAATTATGTGTACTTTATTTAGTCTTTGTATGCTTAAGGTACACACACCACTTAGCCTAGGCTCTCCTAGATTTAAGGACTTGTTTGCTTGCTTTTGTGTATTGATACTATGTTTAGTCAAGGGTTAGTCAAAACTTCAATTCA
>NW_021554797.1:0-343 GCF_001605985.2 Dendrobium catenatum
TCGTTGATTTTTACACTTCAAAAACATCGTCACTATAAGCTTTCTCACAGAATCACCCTGAAATCAAAAATCAATCCGTTAAAGTTCTTGATGACGATACCAGTGTTAACAGATCATCTAGCCAGGTGGGCAGTATTATTATTGTAGTTTGATATCACATACATGTCATAAAAAGGCAATGAAAGAACAAGCCTTGGCAGATTTTCTAGCTGCACATCCTATCCCAGCAGACTCCCCACTGAACAATGATTTTCCCGCAAGCAAGTTTAGGAGAATTAAAAGCTATCATTCTGGGAGATGTACTTCGACGGAGCATCATCAATTAAACCTACACGACCTCCAA
>NW_021554798.1:0-280 GCF_001605985.2 Dendrobium catenatum
CGGTTGGGTTCGGGTCGAATCCGGATCTGATCCGATACTATTTGGGTCAATCCGAATCAGATCTGTTTTAAAAAACAGGTCAAGTTTCTGGACCCGAACCCGACCTGATTTGGGTCCGGGTCAACCCGACCCGACACGAATGACCCGGGGTTGACCCAAAATTGCTAGTTTTCAGGTCAAAAATTGGGTCAATCTCCGGTTTTCAGGTAAAAAATGAGTCAATATCGAGATTTCGAGTCAAAAATGAGTTTTCGTGTCACTTTCGGGTCAATTTCGGGTT
>NW_021554799.1:0-474 GCF_001605985.2 Dendrobium catenatum
TCCATCACCTCTTGTTGGTCATACTTCTATGGCAGTGAAAAATATTATTTATGTGATCAGAGGTAGGGGTGGTCCTATGCAAATTTTTAATGATGTTTGGGCTCTAAGCACAACTGAAAAAAGATGGACATTGTTAAAATGTACTGGACACATCTTTCACCTAAATTAAAAAGGAAGATAGTCTTTCTTGCATTCTGTGTATGAGCACAAAATAAAGAGATATAATTATAAATCAAGTTTTAGTTAAGTGCAAATTCTCAAATTTGGTCTTTTAAACAATTATATGGTCGGGGGTCAAAGGGACCAGCACTTCCTGGCGGGGTTCGACCTACCTGGTCAGATCGTGGGGTCAAGGGGCAAATGCCCCTGTAGGGGTTTCTAGGGGCAGCGCCCCCAAAACAAATTTCGATTGTAAGAGTATTTTTTATTCATCTTTTCCAAACAAATAGCCACGACACAATATCAACACTGAGC
>NW_021554800.1:0-236 GCF_001605985.2 Dendrobium catenatum
ATACAACATGCCACATACGAGCTTCTACAACCCAAAGCAGGAGACTCGTTAGTGCACTACAATCCACCTGCAGAAAGCAACAATAGTGCACGACAGTCTGCTTGTATAAAGCAGCGAACAACTCAATTCAGAAGCTGCTATGATACGTCACCGGATCTGTGACATTTGTACAAGCAGACAGAAGGCGTGTACAATTATTTCAAAGTATCCCTGCACATGCACTATAAATTGTATAC
>NW_021554801.1:0-938 GCF_001605985.2 Dendrobium catenatum
ATAAATAAGGGCTCAGCGGGCACCCTTGCCTAATACCTGAAGATGAATTGAAAAAACCTTCAAGAGCTCCATCAATACAAATACAAAAAGGAATGTCAGAAATGCAAGCTTTTATCCAAGTAATAAAACTAGAAGGAAAACCTTTCTGTTTCATTCTGGCAAGGATGAAGTCACGAGATATTGAATCAAAAGCTTTACGAATATCCAGTTTGGCACATAGAAGTTTCATTGTTGCAGATTTTTGAAGTCCAAGAGAATCTCAGCAGCAAGAAGAGTATTATCTGTCCCAATACGATTTTTGATAAAACCAACTTGATTTTCACCAATAATAAGAGGCATGATATCCTTCATCCTCAAAGTCATAATTTTAGAAATGATCTTGTAAAAAACATTGCAAAGAGCAATGGGTCTGAAATCCGAAATGTTAGAGGCATGAGCATGTTTGGGGATAAGAGCAATAGCCGAAGCCTTAACAAAGTTGGGATGATATCCTTTAGAAAAGAAAGATTTAACCGCTTTGCAAATCAAAGGACCAGTAAAAAGCCAAGTAGATTTATAAAACTCAAAATTAAATCCGTCAGGTCCTGGACTTGAGTTAGAATCCCCATTAAAGATAACAGCCTTAATATCATCGTCAAAAATTGGCTCAATAAGCAACGATGAGAGATGTGAGGGAATAATATTACCTTCAGGAATGGGTAGTGGATCACAAAAAGCAATCAGTTTTGGGGTATTAAACAAATTCTCAAAATGAGAAATGATAGAATTAACCACATTAACCCTCTCAGTAGGATCGTCAGAAGCCACCAAGTTAGAAGAGCAGATATTTCTTCTCTTCTGCACTCTTGTATAAAGAAACTTCAAGTCATCCTCCCCTTGAGAAAGCCATTTGATTTTGGCCCTTTGAAGCATCCAATTGGTCCAAGAAGAAGAACAAT
>NW_021554802.1:0-237 GCF_001605985.2 Dendrobium catenatum
TTGCTTCTAACTTTTCAGGAATCGAAGATCGGACGATGAAGAAGAAACCAAGTTCAGGATTGCGTAGGTGTAGGATTGAGTCAGTCTATACTTTTGTTTTCTCACTTTTGAGTCTACTTGTAATGGTTAAAGAGACTGATGCTAAGTAACCCTACACACACACATTTAAGAGACTTAGAATTTCTATTTTTGCTCACATAGGCCAGGACGATATTACTATCGGCCTGGACGATCAGG
>NW_021554803.1:0-1059 GCF_001605985.2 Dendrobium catenatum
CTTGGATGCTCCATCAACTCCCGGCAAGAATGTATGGTGGAACCCGAATGGAACTTTGGGTTTGTGCATGACGATCGAGATCAAGTTGACATCCTCCAATCACCATTCTTTGACGTGGGCTTCGACTTTGACGACATTATTGAAGATTACATGGACCGTATCCAGTACACATTAGTTGATGTGATCGACGAGCAAATATCAAAAGGACGTTGGATCATCCTTGGACGACCGCCATCCTCCACCATTCCGGCCCCCTATCCAAGAACGACGATCTTAGGCTCCTTCTTTCCTCGGGGTGACCTCGGTTCTAATGTGGAGACTCTTCTTCCGCTAAAGCCTAGACTAGTTGAGCGTATGGGCTTCAAAGGTGAAAGCTCTCATTATTAAATTGCGGATTCTTGTTTACCGTCGTAGTTTTACAATTGATCTTTGTATTTTCTTAAATTGTTTGGTTAACGGACTTTGCTTTTCTTTGCCTAAGCAAGTTAAAAACCACGAATTCCAAGGATCAAACTTTTGCCATAAGTGACAATTTTATTTTGGATTATTTTGTTTAAATTGCTCTCTTTAATTTCTTAAAGTTACTCCATCGCATGCTTGTTTCACATCATATTTTGATATCAGAGCATGGTCACCATGCTTGACATCTTTAGAAAACATCCTAGGGTCTAGCTTCTCGTTGTAGTTCTAAACTTGCATGCATATCATTGCGTAGATAGAAGTTTTTCACTGTTTTCATTACTGTTTTTTTCGCATTTCCTGCAAGCATCTAGCTGAGTTAGTTCATTTTAGCTAGCATATTTGTGTTGACCTTTTGTTTGTAAGGTTCCTAAGTGTTTAGAACAACTACACCTTGATTTAACACTGCTGTCCTCACTGTTCCTGCAGCTGTTAGACGTTGTTTAAGGAATCTAAACACTTGTTTGGCTGCTGCCTTTTAATTCCTCAGTGTTTAGAGGTCGTTGGGAGTCTCTGATTGAAGTCCTAATTGCTGTCCACACCTCAGAAGTCTCCCTACACAATTAGGTTATTATTCCTAGTGGTGTTAGATTGCTGTCC
>NW_021554804.1:0-432 GCF_001605985.2 Dendrobium catenatum
TTGGCCATGCTCTTTTATTTAAAGGGGGTCTTAAGCGCAGCAGGTACTTGTGCAAAGAGTATATATTTTTTAATTTTATTAATTACCCCCTTTAATATCATCTCCTATACGAGCATGGCCACCTGCATAAGATTGCACAAGTATAATTCACCCTAACCTAGGGGTAAATCTAACGTACAATCAATCACAGAGTGCAAGAAGTAAGTAAACAAATCAATTCTACACTAGCAAACAACATGCAGTGAAAACACGAAAAATACGGCACACAACTGCAGAAAGTAAAACACCGGCCTATCCTAAAACTAGAGTCGGTGATCCTAGCAAACCATCTAAAGTGTGTGAGATAGGTCGTGTGATTTTGATATGTCCTAATTAGGATCATTAATTAAAGTTGATTAAGGTTCGATTGGTTGAAAGGCTTAAGGGATTTAA
>NW_021554805.1:0-209 GCF_001605985.2 Dendrobium catenatum
ATAAAAAATTATAATATAAATTTTAAATATTTTTAACAATTTTGTATTTAAAATCCTGAATTATAATATATTTTAAGTATATTTTATATTAATATTGTTTTAAACGAGCCGACTCACGAGCTTATAAGTCTAGTTGGGTCTAGCTCAAACTTGACTTGTTAGCTCAAATTTTGGGTAGAGGCGGTAGAAAAAGATAATTCGGTCTTGTC
>NW_021554806.1:0-237 GCF_001605985.2 Dendrobium catenatum
GCTACAAAATTAAAAGGCATTTCTATCCTCTTTATTATAGTTTATGTGGATTCTCCTGCTAAAAAATGGAATATCATTTGACTAACAAAGAGGATTAAGGCTGTTAGTTTGATTGAACTCTTGGTAATATGTTTTGACCGAGCTCATAAGTAACCATTCGATTTAATTTGTATAATTATAGCTTTATAAATTATTTTGACAAATTTTTTTTTTTTTTGGGACATTTAGGCCATTTAA
>NW_021554807.1:0-287 GCF_001605985.2 Dendrobium catenatum
TTTCTATTAAAACTTTAATAATTCATTTAAATATTTATTAATTCAAAAAAAAAACATTTATTTAATTACAGATAAAAAAATTTCCCTACAATTATAACTTTCTTTTAAATTTAAAATTAACAATCAATTTTATTATATTATTGAATTTATTAATCGGATTAAATTTATTTAAAAATTAACAGTCAATTTACTAATCTGATTATATTCTTTAGTAATTAAATGTATTAATCATTAATATTAATCTGATTATATTTAAATTGATATAATACTCATTAACTCAAACAAGT
>NW_021554808.1:0-295 GCF_001605985.2 Dendrobium catenatum
AAAGTCTTATACGCATGAAGTATGACTAGTTATATATGTTGAAAAAAAATACACAAAAATGAAGACATCTAGGAGATTCTAGATAAAATAAACATAGTTATTATGTTACCCTAATTTATGAATGTAAAGAGTGGTGCCCATCCAAAGAAAAACATAATACTTTTAAAGGAAGAGAATGATGCAATGTGATTTAAGTATAGTTGATATAGAGTGACCATAATCGATTACTTATAAGGCTAAGTACTCACCGCCTTCATAATACTTTTTATTTTAATCTTATTGAAAGAATATTGTT
>NW_021554809.1:0-246 GCF_001605985.2 Dendrobium catenatum
CGATGACTAGCCTTAATCGAAAGTTCTCTCTCGTGATTGGGAGGGGTAATTAAGTCCTCGCAAAATGAGGGCGAAATCTCTGGGTAGTGTCTTATCTACAAACTCATCTGCCTTCCAAAATTTACCCCGGAACTTAGTTCGTTAAAACTCCCTCGCCGAATATATAAAAAAGAAATCGCGCGGCAGGGAGGCCGGGGCCGAATTTTCGGAGCCCACACGTGACGTCGCGTTAAACTCACCCGACAC
>NW_021554810.1:0-203 GCF_001605985.2 Dendrobium catenatum
TAATAAATAACTGTATGAACTGACTTTTTTTTTGTTACAATACGAAAATTGATAATGTATAGACTACTTTTTAACCATTTTTTCGCTGCTTTCTTACTGTTTTTTAAAGATTTATGAAGTAGAAAGCTGTTTTCTGCAATCAAAATAGTAAAATTATTTTCTCTACAATAATTTTACTATCAACTTTATAAAATACTTTAGTC
>NW_021554811.1:0-329 GCF_001605985.2 Dendrobium catenatum
AGATCAATTGTTGCATATATAACATAAGACTCATGACCATGGTTTAAAATTGCACAATAAGAGGCGCGTCTCAGCGCAATTTCTTCCATTTAAACCTCAAAGCCTATGCAATGAGTTCAAGATTTGAGGCGTACGCCTCAAGTTTACTGCGGTTGAGAGGCATCCGCCTCTAAAAATTATGCTCGGTACTAAGCAGTACATGCTCGGTACTGAGCAGTACATGCTCGGTACCACTAGGTAAATGCTCGGTACCGAGCCGTACCGCTTGGTACCGAGCAGGTATATGTGCGCCTTGAGCAGTACATGCTCGGTACTGAGCAGTACATGCT
>NW_021554812.1:0-226 GCF_001605985.2 Dendrobium catenatum
TGAGGTCTTCTTTACCATAAGAAAATTATATTAAGATGTGAGATCCAGATTTGCCTGAACAACTAGATGGAACGAAAAAATAGGTGGAAATCAAACCTTAAGGAAAGGTTTAAAGCATTTGACATGTGATGTAACTAACTTTGAATTCGTTATGATATACATATAGTTAATGCAAACGAAAAATAAAAGGTTTCATTAACTTTAACCTAGTTATTTTGGGCCAGTT
>NW_021554813.1:0-229 GCF_001605985.2 Dendrobium catenatum
CATTATTATTAGTTATTTATTATTAAAATAGAAGTATAGCTAATTATATTTATCCTCTTATTTATCTTGTTATAACTTTAGCTTTTATATGGAAATAAATTATGTTATGATTTATAATTAAAATTTTATCATGATAATTAATAGAAATGTGGCTAATGAAAAAATTTAATCTGGGCTCTCATTAGAAAAATTTCTAACTACGCCCCTAACTATTTTGCAAATCACTTTT
>NW_021554814.1:0-453 GCF_001605985.2 Dendrobium catenatum
AAATGCACAACTGATTATATATATTTTTATTAACAGTTAAAAAATTAATTATTAATGTATGATGATTTGTATTTCAATAATCAATTTCTTTTAAAAAAAATGGCACTACAAAATTCTATTTTAAAGAAAAATAAGAATTTGATTGTTTTTTTATTTAATGTCTACAAAATATCTTTTATTTATTAATAATTTTCTTTAATTTTTAGTCTTTTTTTTTCTTTCTTGCATTTGATTTTTTTTTTTTTAATGTCTACAAAATATATTTTATTGATTAATAATTTTCTTTATTTTTTAGTCCTTTTTTTTTCTTTCTTACAATAAAATTCTAACTATTTTTTTTGTAATGAATAGGTGACATCATGAATCCAAAGAGATAGGAAGTGACCGTTGGATTAAGCCTATTCAAAAATGGCTCTTAATAAATTTTGAGGAGAGATTATTGGGTAATTAACA
>NW_021554815.1:0-694 GCF_001605985.2 Dendrobium catenatum
AGAAAGCCATCTTATTTAAAGAAAACGATACGTTCGTTCTTGACAAAAAATGTTCGTCCTGGACAAAAATTATCGTTCGTCTGGACGAAACAGTTTCGTACAGATGATTAAATTCGTCCAAAATGTAACGGCTTTTCGTAATCAACACAACTTACGATACGTCCTTTCATACACACTTGTGATCGTTTTAATGACAGATTTAAAACCATCCCCTACATTGAACCGCCATGTTTTCGTCCAAACGAAGTTCAAGTTCGTACAGACGAAGTTTATAATAAAAATAGTCTTATCCTTTCAACTGCTCTAATTAATCGTCCCGACGTTTGAGAGAGAAAAAAAGTTTCGTCCCGGATGATCGTGCAGATCGTATAGACAAACTGCATTAAAAACTGCACTCAAGACAGTTTGAAATCACGCAGATTGACATTTTACACACATCGTCTCGTACGAAAATATTTCGTCCCGGACGATTAAAACAAATTTTTGAATTTTTGTATTTTCATCAAAGAAACTAAATGAATATACAAAACACAATAAACAAAGACAAATGTACATACTCTAAATATAAAGTCACTAAAAAACAAACAAAAATCACAAAAACAAAATCATAAAAATATAAACTACGAAACTATTTTTATTTAAGCATTTAAACATATTACACCAAGCCTTGTTCTTAATGTACTGAAAGTATCAA
>NW_021554816.1:0-1937 GCF_001605985.2 Dendrobium catenatum
ATTAATTTACATTTTATTCTACTAATTTGTATGCTAATAGTAGATGCAGAACCTATTTCTTAGTTTTAAATGTTCCAGAAAATAGACATGTAATCTGATTTGGAGAGTGGAGTTTGAGAAAATGGTTTAGACGGTTATGTAATTTGGGCCAAAAAAATTTTATGCAAATGTAATGGGATGATGGATATGATCCTCAAGAATCAAAAGGGATGAACTTCAAAGTATATGCTGATGATCTATTTGTCATAAGTAAAATCAACGGGGTCACTTTCATGGCATTGGAGAAGACTTGGAATACTTGAGGAAATGCAATGTGATGTTCACTTTGATGAAGCTTGCATTTAAGGCAGGAACAAGAAAAATTCTAGGCTTTTTGGTCATTTAAAAGGGGATATACGCCAATTTAAATAAGGTTAAAGCCATGTTTTTCATGTCATATTTGTTTGCTATGACGGGACTACATAAGCTTATCTATTGAGTTGCTGATCTCAACTGTCTCATTTCTAGATTTGGTGATAAATATGCACTTTTCTTTTATGTAATTGGTGGGGCCATGAAGTTCAAATGAATTTTGTGTTGTGAAAAGCCTTTTTGGCTATGTGAAAATGTTATTAATTGCTCATTCATTATTGTGCAACCCTAGAGCCATTGTATTTAAGGGCGGGGAAGTAACTAACTATGAGTTAGTTATTATATAAACAAGGATTTTTGGGGAGAAGAATCAAGATATTTTACAATTGAGAAATTGACATTGATTCTAGTGAGATCATTTTATGGTGGCCAAGGCTATCCTTCCTATGCAATTGATCTGTTGACCGATTTGTCCATTGTATTAGCATTCAAAATCTCATGCATTCTAGATGATTATTGGAATGGTTAGTGGTGCTAGAATAGTTTGATTTAAGATATATGCTAATGACAACAATTACGGGTGTAAAATTGTCGAGTCAAGCTAGAGTCACCCTTGGCTTGAGCTAGAGCTTGAGCTTGATTAATTAATCGAATTCAAGTTCAAGCTCAAGCTTTATTCTACGAGTTTGAGCCAGCTCGTTTATTATAAAAGAGACAAAATGATTATGATTCAAGCAATTCTTATAATAAAATGATAACATAAATGAGAAATTAAAAGGAAAATAATAAATAATTCACTTAATATATGAAATTCAAATATATTTTTTAAACATATTTTTACAACATTGTACTTAATATCCTGAATTTTAATATATTTAAGTGCATTTTATATTAATATTTCTTAAACGAACCGGCTCGTGAACTAATAAGTCAAGTTAGGGGCTCAAGCTTAGCTCATCGAGCTCAGCTCACGAGTAATTTATCGAGCTAAGCTCGAGCTAGCTCACGAGTCATCTTGACTCACCTTCCCCCTAACAACAGTTAAGTCACATGTTGTTGTTGACTACATCATTAATCTATCAGCTTTGGAGGATCAATATGTCAAGCTTTGGAGGATCAATATGGCTAGTAGAATCCAATTGAACTTTGAATTGATGAATGAACAATGTGATGGATTTGGTATTCCTTTGAGAATCTCATTGAGGAGGATTTTGGATCATGCTATGAAAATCACTTTGTTGATGAGCAATAACTAGATTGAGTATGAAGCCCTTTTAATCATCATACAAATACATGGAGATTATGAGACCCAAGATCTTGTGCTTACCCCACGTAGTAGGATAAATGTTTGATGTTGTTATTGTTGTTATTGTTGTATGAGACCCAATATCCTGTGCTGCAGGCCTATTTACCAAAGACCATGGCACCAGCCTCAAGAATAACGAGTTTGAATATTTTCAAGCTTGAGCATACCCCTAGGGAAGAACTAACTTTGTCCATTTGCTAGCAAAGTTTGACAATTCCCAGGAGTTTGGCAATTCTCATAGCCTTATAGTAGGGGAATTGAAAGCATTTCATGTATGGAT
>NW_021554817.1:0-253 GCF_001605985.2 Dendrobium catenatum
CTCTACATACGATCAATTTAAACCCGATCCTCTGTGTGAAGCAAATTTCCTCCACATATGATCATCCAGACCCGATTCTTTGTGTAGAGCAAGTTTCCTCTCCACAAGACCGTCCGTTAGTGGTGGAGCATGCCCTATGTGGCACCACCCTGGCATTTGAGTTGAGGATTAGTGGTGGAGCGTGCCCTTCGTGGCGCCGTCCTAATTCCTATCCGCTAGTGGTGGAGCATGCCCTCTGTGGCACCACCCTGGC
>NW_021554818.1:0-1382 GCF_001605985.2 Dendrobium catenatum
CCTAATCATCATTTAAAAAAAATTTTAAAAAATCTATAAAAAGATTAAAAGTATTGTAGCAAGTTGTCTGTTGAACAGGCGACTTGCTATAGAACAATATTTTTTTTCTTTTTTATTTTTTAAATCAGATTTATATTATTCAACCGAAAAAAATAATTAAATTTAATTGAAATAGCCTCGAAAGTAAAAAATAATTCTTTTTGTGAAAATAATCTTAACTACTCCAAGATTTTTTTAGAATAATTTTAAGATTATTGTTTATTTTTATATTATTAATTTTGTAATTTAATTTTGACAAATGTATATCTATGTTACAGTAACTTTATTAATCTTAAAGATAATTTATTAAAATTTTACATTGTATGGTTTGTTCGGGATTGCATCACTACTAATAAATTAGGCTTTCGCAGCACTTTTTTGGACCTACGACAGCGGTTTAAACACCTACAAACTAAATTGCAGCGGTTTAAAAACCGCTATATATCCGCTGTATTTGCTTTTGCTGGAAAGGCTTTAGCAGTGATTTCATAAGTGCTGCTGTAGGTAGTCTTTAGTAGCACTTTTTGGCAGGTGTTAAAACCGCTGCTAAATGGTAGAATAAATTAAAAAAATATATAATGCCAAAAAAATAAATTTTGTGATCAAATTATAAATATCAATAAAATACTATACAAATATAAATTAATTGTGTTATTTAATGGTTTACTAATTGTGTTATTTAAACTATAGTTGTTATGTTTCATGATATTTCCAAACAAAACAATCAATAAACAAAGATGAAAAAATGATGTCTCCTCTTTATAAAGAAAAAAAAAAAGGGGTGACCAAAAATATAATAAAATCCTCTAAAAAATTCATGATTAAGTCTATTGACTATGTAGATTGTGTTCTATGCAAGGCGTCAATTAGGTTTACTCATAGATGACAATTATCAGAAACAATAAAATTATAACATATAAGAACCAAATATAATAAAATCAAAGTAACACTGTTGCCAAAGTCGTCCTGGGTGGAAGATTACACAAGCAGAATACATATGACATCGAGTACATTGCGATGTTGATTGGAGATACATATTTACTATATTTCTCTTATGTATTCTGAATGAAAGAAACACCCTTATGAATGCTTTCCTTTAACTCTTTCTTTGCCTTTTCCAGTCCAACCCTGTTACAAAAACATTGTGGACCAAGTTATACATGCTTCATAATGCGGAAGTTAATGTTCCGGACAATTAGATAAGATATCTATACTACTATTATAAAAGGGTCTTGAGTTTCCACCCCTACACAATCTTGGCCATTCATTTTAATTCTTCAAATATTATCCTAGCCATTCATTATAATATGAATATTTAATAATTCTAAAAAAATATCGTAATA
>NW_021554819.1:0-201 GCF_001605985.2 Dendrobium catenatum
ATCACATATGACATGATTTAATATATTTTTAATAATTTAGTATTTAAATTGGAAAATTTAATATATTTTATATTAATATTAATTAAAGCAACTGACTGACTCAAATTTATTTCCTTAACATCAAATTTGGCTTACGAGCAAGTCCAGACCTGCTCAAGTTGGGTTGCCTCGGTTACTCCTGCACGAAGCTACCAAAGGCGG
>NW_021554820.1:0-274 GCF_001605985.2 Dendrobium catenatum
AAGGCAACTGGAATGGATTTCGATCAGAATGTCAGACAAATCCTTTCACTATTTGATTCTGGGGCATCACATAATCGGCCCGGAAGATTTGCTTTTTCAACGGTCCTTCGGCCTGACTCCTCGGGCCGATCGCCTGTGTCTAATCGGCCTAGATGATCTGACCGCCTTTTTGACCAATCGGCCTGTACGCAATTATTGTGCCCTATCGGCCTGGGCGATTCTACGATCGGCCAGGATGATCTGGCCATTTCTTTAAATTCAGGCCGTTCCAGCC
>NW_021554821.1:0-233 GCF_001605985.2 Dendrobium catenatum
TTAAGGATTTTTCAATATATGTGGCCTTACAAACAAGCACACAATAGTAAAGGGCTAATTTTTCATGCTCTTGAAGTCTCTTTATGACTACTTTTAAAGTTGAGATAATATTTGATATACCAGCAAAAGTTCAATTTGGCTACCTTTAGGGCAAGCTTGACATTATTGAGCCTATCATAAAATGGAAACAATTGATACATAGAGATAAATTAAAGCTAGGTAGAAGAGAAAAC
>NW_021554822.1:0-238 GCF_001605985.2 Dendrobium catenatum
TTTTTTTCTCTTATATGATTGATGTCGTGAAGGTGAATTCCTATTTTTAGTCTGCTCCTTTGTCGGAGTATGATGAGCTCTAGGGCGTCAAACGGGTTGACTAGTCGGGTTCATGAAGGATTCGAATTGATTTTGTCTTAATCCAATCAATCATAACCCGACACATTTAATAAATTGATAAAAAAAAACTTGAAGCCTACCCACTAGCAACTCAAATGACCCAAACTCGACCCATTAA
>NW_021554823.1:0-306 GCF_001605985.2 Dendrobium catenatum
TGTGCTTGTCTAGTAAGACCATTGAATGATATGCATTAATTTATTGATTTGATGGATTTATCAAATTGATTTTTATCGTGCGGATTCATTGATTTCATTGATATTGGATCATTGAGCATTGATACTACTTGACTATTGATCATTGATATTGATATGGACATGGACTATTGATCATTGATATTGATATGGACATGGACGGCATAGATTCATGGATTCATTGATACCATTGATTCGGCATTGATTTGACTTGCTTTAATTGATTTATTGATATGAGAGATTAAGATTTATCGTATCGCTTTTCCGATT
>NW_021554824.1:0-447 GCF_001605985.2 Dendrobium catenatum
TTCTTAAATTATATGAATTTCTATGATTTACCTAATTTTATTAGTTTTAAATTGCATACCTTATGTCAATCACTCTTTAAACTAAATTTTCAAATGAATCTCATATAATTACTTACATTTCTTGTCTATTTCTTCTTCACTTTTTGTTGTTGTCAAAAAGGGGAAGAAATTATTATGTTTGTATGTTTTGTGTTTGTATGTTTGTATTTTGATTTTATGTCAATTGGCTTGTGTTATTAGTATTGTCTTGGTATTTTTTAATTTTTTTTTTAATTTTTTGAAAAACAAAAAAATGTGTTCTTTGGTTCAAAATATTCAAAATGCCTCCTTATTTTTATGTATACATCAATTCAGGGAGTTTAGGAAATTTGTTTAAATTGAAATCATACAAACAATAATTATTTTGCCACCATAAAAAAGGGGGAGATTGTTAAGATAGTTGCTATT
>NW_021554825.1:0-539 GCF_001605985.2 Dendrobium catenatum
ATCAGTATTGTGTCCACCTTTCACCAATCTCAGGTGGGTTTGTTGATTGTACTTGTTTGTAGGAATGGGTCCTCCATCACTGGTCTCCCACATCGTCATCTCAATCAACAGGCGTTTGTAGAAATTGTCGTAGGAGATTCGTGCATCGAGGTCTTGTAATTTGAGTTTCCTTATGCGTGATTCAAACTTTGTTCTTGTATGTGTTTGGATCCGAATTTAGTTTCATTCAGACTTTAGTTCATCAAGTTTACAGGTCTCCCCTTAATGTCGTGCAGTCCGAGTTCAAGTATGAATTCATGTGCTTGTCCGAGTTGATTGTTCATAGTCTTTTTGGAATCGTTTGAGTTCAATTTTCATATTTAAATTGACTTGAATCTGATTTCAACTTTGATTTTATTTCAATTGAGTTTCGATCTTTGAAAGTCATTTGAGTTTTGTTTAGGTCCTCTGCACATGTTCAATCAAGTTCAGGAGTCCACTGCTCTTTCTTGTTTGATCCAAATCTTTTGTTCTTTTGAGTTCAAAACAGGTCCAAGTGT
>NW_021554826.1:0-1990 GCF_001605985.2 Dendrobium catenatum
CACTATCTGCCCTGGCCTCGCGCACCTGCCAAAGGGTTTTTAAAATGGGAAAAGTGGTCTCATAATTCAATTATGATAAATTTAGTTTTAACAAATATGCTTTTCAATAAGTTTCTTTCCTGTTCGATCAAGAAACCTTTAGTTTTCTTTTGTTCTAGTTTTGTAATAAGGTGTTCTTCCTTTCTCTCTTAATGTAAATTGCATTTCTTCAAAAAAAAAGCATAAATGTAATAAAAAAGGTCAACTAAATATTGTATTATAAATCGTGCATCCTTTTTTAAGAAGTAGCCATCACCATTTTATTTATTTGTCCTTTATTAGTTTATTCTCATCATTCTCTTGAGAAATTGAAGAATAAACCTATAGTTGTGGTAGTTGTGATGGAAACAAGTTAATATTATCAAAAATATATTTATGTTGATTTGGACTCTTTTGATGATATGTCACAACTCTATGTTCTCCAAGGACAACAACAACCAATCTTATGAGGTGGATAGCATGAATTAGAAATGGTTTGTTCCACTAGTCTCTTACAGACACCTTTCCAACTCACCTACTTTGGTCCTCCTAGATGGTTTCCTTGAGTTTATATCCATTTTATTTTTCCACCATATTATTTTAAAGGTGTTTATACTCCTCTATGCGTTGATTATAGTCATGTTGAACATACAAAATTTTGAGGTGTTCCTGAAATGGGTGCTAGCCTTCATCAACACTAGAAGCTTGATGAACTATTTATTTGAAGTTTCCTTAACTAACTCCATTATGGAAAAATGCAAGGGAGTAAAGGTTTGATATTAATGAGTTGGGTACGGTCCCTTTATCTCTATATGGGTGAGGTACGTGTGGCGCTTCATCCACTTTTGAGGTCGATGGTCATGTTATCCTAAAAAATCTTATAAGTAGTTGAGCCCATTATAAATCATTATTATGTTGATCCTATTTTGTGCTTTGCCTTCCCTCCACTTTGTGAGACCTCAAATTACTACTATCATGCTTGTAATATTTGCATTGGTCATACCTTACAAAAAATTCTTTATTACAAGTGGCTGAAGAAGGATCGACAACATTGTTGTGTTCTTTCACATTCACATGACTATTTGAAGTTCAGCGACTTGGTCAATGTTTATGGCTATAATAGATTTAGTGTGTATCCAAAAGGACTTTCTTGCAAGACTTGAGCATTGTGACTTGTATGAATACTTGGTTCAAATCTTTGAATTTCAATATTTCCCTCTTAAAATTCATAATGAAGCTATTTAGCAACTAGCCTCATTTATGCTTCATCTATAAAGGGGCTTGCAAGCTCTTGACTGGTTTTTTTATTCTCATACATTATATGATGAACAACCTCTTTATCATGAGAGGGTGAGATGATGCCCAACAGTTGGTGTGAAGAACACCAAATAAAAATTACTTGATGATGGTAAAGAACGATCGTAAATAGAAAAAAATTTCATGTCCGTCTATGATGTTTTTGACTCAAAAGCATGTGACTCTTGGTCAAACAATCCACAATATGGAGCCAAGTGGAATATTTTAAATTTGAAAGGTACCTTTGCCTCTATAATCTTCCAAAAAAATTCTTTGGTCAACTTTAACTCTTCACTTTCCTGGGTAGAATGGTATACTCCACATCATTGGTATGTTTATGACTTCAACCACCAATATGTGTTTAATCAGTGCTCTAGTTTTGAGTTTAATCAGTGCTCTAGTTTTGAGTTGTCTATTGTATGAGAAATTCTTATATAGGGAGTAAGTTTATTGTTTAGGCTCCAATAGGAAAGGTCCATTTCGCAAGACACAGTGTTTGTATAAAACACACACTGTGCATAAAGTTGGACACTATGTGTATTGACAACATGGCCATCTTTCATTGGAGTTTGGATGAAAGCTATGTACGGACATCACACGTAATAATTTATCCTTTTGTAAATTTTTTAGCTATAGAAGCTCTCTTGGGTATCCTCTAAAGTTCCCACGAAGACAC
>NW_021554827.1:0-324 GCF_001605985.2 Dendrobium catenatum
GCTAGTATGAAAATACTTAGAAATATAACTCAGAAAAACATAGTTAGAGATATATATAAGTTAGACTTCACTAAGGACTATCTATGCGATGTCTGCCAACTAGAAAAATAAATATAATCACTAGATTCAGTTGGGTAAGATTCCTAGCTCATAAGAATATGTCGTTTGAGGAATTTAAGATATTCTCCACTTAGATTAAACAAAAATTAGGATGTGAAATATCAACAATCCATAGTGATCATGGTGGAGAGTTTTAAAATGAAAGATTTGAATCATTCAGTCAAGAGATAGGAATAGAGCATAATTTCTCAGCCCCTAGAACAC
>NW_021554828.1:0-916 GCF_001605985.2 Dendrobium catenatum
GCCTTTTTAAAGAACTTGAGTTTGGATTATCAATTTATGAGTTTCTAACCTTTTCTGGGCTATGCGTTGTCGAATCCGATTCTACTATGATTTTGATTAAAACCAAGAGGTAACTTTATCAATATTTTTTTTTCTCACTAGATCAGGGAACGTTCTTTGTATTTTGTTTTTTCGTTGTATAATTTGGAACCAGCTTAAGATTGGGTAGACTAGGTCTGAGTCAGTTTGTAATCATTTTCTTTCCTTGAGTCTGTTGTATTTGTTGTGAGACCTATTGATTTGTAACTTGAAAGATTTTCTGTTATTCCCTAAAAGATTTTTATTTTTGGTAATATCGGCCAGGACGATATTTATATCGTCCAGGACGATAAGTCCAAAATAAGAAACCTGAATTAGGACATCTTCATTAAGGTAGCCATCATAAACACATCAGCTTGGACGATATTCTCAATTCAGAAAGAATCAGTCGCCATAATCAGTTTAGGTATTCTTTATTTTAGGAAATCGGCCAGGATTGTATTTATATCGTGCAGGACGATCTAACTCAATCATACCTAAATTGATTTGGTATTATTTTGAAATCATTAATGGCTGATTGATACGATCACATCATCCACGACGATCTTAAGATCGGCCAGGATGATGGCCTGGATGATTAACTTCGGCCAGCACCAAATAAGAGCGATGATCAGGACAATTAAAATCAGTTTTAAACTAATCGGCCAGGACGATCATGAGATCGGCCAGGACGATTTAACCAATTTTCTTCTGAACATCCCAAATCATCCCAGGCCGTTGAGCTTAATTTGAACTATTCGGCCAGGACGATATGCCTATCATCCTGGACGATAATGTCGGCAACTTAAATTAATGAGCTCATTTTGAGAGCTTCTATTTAAGCTATGGCATGACAACT
>NW_021554829.1:0-217 GCF_001605985.2 Dendrobium catenatum
ACACCACCACCTCCCGGTCAGCTATCTCTCCTCTTACCTTCATAGTGTGACTCGGAGTGAATCCCACTACAGAGTTCAGAGAGACTTCTGCTACATCCAGATGCAGCTTCTCATCCTCCTCCACCTCGGGGTCATTTCCACCTCTCTCTTCGTCTTCCTCATCTTCACAAACGAGGAGAACCTGAAGATATCGATCCTTGCACTTATGCCCCGGCAT
>NW_021554830.1:0-209 GCF_001605985.2 Dendrobium catenatum
AGCCTGAAGTACTTGTTGGAGCAGAGGATGGTCACAGAGGAGCATCAGAGGTGGTTATCCAAGCTGTTGGGATATGATTTTGAGATCCACTATCGGCCAGGGCTAGAGAATAAGGCAGCGGATGCTTTATCACGCTGTATGGAGGAGTTCCAGGGGATGGCGGTTTCAGTATCTGTTCTGATAGATTGGGGAGCCATCAAAGAGGAGAG
>NW_021554831.1:0-204 GCF_001605985.2 Dendrobium catenatum
AATAAGTAAATTATGATGCACTCGTATCATCCAAAATTTTACATAAGATATAATATCGCTCAATAAGGTTTTACGTAAGGAAAAAAAAAATCACCAGTAAAACCTAGATGAAAATGTGTTAATGGACTAATTGGAATCTATATAAATAATAATAATAATAATAATTGGAATCTATAATCGGAACAAAAAGCTATCTCACATGGT
>NW_021554832.1:0-437 GCF_001605985.2 Dendrobium catenatum
TGATGTTTGGGTGTTGGATATGAGCATCAACAAGTGGTGAACATTGGTAGACTGTGTTGCTTTGGAAGGGATGTACATAAGCCATCTGTTATCTGATGATGGACAATGGAACTATTCGTTGCTTAGGTAATTTTTCCATGCAGATTTCAATTTGTTAATCAGCAATGTTCAGATCGTCACTGGGATGGAGGACTGCAGAGAATTGATATAGAAGATGTCGGGTAAATCAATTTCTTCTATGTCGTTTGAATATAACCTGAAGTGCAACTACAATTTTGAGTATGAGGACTACTTCACATGGGTGTTTAAGCTTAAACTAAACAAGAAGGTTGAAATTTTCTGGTGGAGGCTTGGAAAGTCAGCTATTCCCACACAAGTTTTTCTACATTACCGGAGACTAGGGCTGGATAAAAACTGTGTGAGGGGCTGTAATAGTA
>NW_021554833.1:0-329 GCF_001605985.2 Dendrobium catenatum
TTGATATTATAATATTTTAATTACAAAAATATTTTCAAAAATTTTAGGCATTGATGAAAATCCTTAAGAAACTGACATTTATCGATACAAGTGAGGATTTTGAGACTGTTAAGTGTTCGTTTTATAAACCAATTTCACTAGAATTTTATAAATAAAATATTTTATTTTATAGATATTTTTCTATAATTTTTGAAGCATCAAATGAATTTATATATGAAAAAATATAGATGCATATTTAGATGTTTTGAATTTTACAATTATTTGTGTTATTTATTTTTGATCGTGAAATTAGATAGCTCTTATGTTGTTTATTAAAAGAGAAAAATAGT
>NW_021554834.1:0-755 GCF_001605985.2 Dendrobium catenatum
CTCCCCTTAAAAATGGGACTGTGCCAAAGAATGTGTTATATTCCACGGGAGTTCACGAAGAGGAGAATCGTGACTGGGATTGCATGATCCTTGATTCTGAAGAGTTATTTCCTACAAGGCTACCCAGGTTCAATACCAAGAATATTCAAAGAATGCTACGAAAGCAAATCAATATTCCTACTACCAAACGACAGCTTCGTACAAGCTTGGGCCTCTGGTATGGAAAGAATCCGCATCCCCTACGGCAGAGGGATACAGATACATATAAAGGTATCAGATTCATCAAACAAAAATTTCTCCGTAAAGAGACTTGTCGGACAATCATATGCATGGAAATTGGATCCAATGATGGTGCTGCTGAAGAGACATACGAGGCTGATGATTATGATGAGCAGCCCGTAGAAGCCGAGCCTGCACTAGAAGAGCTTGAAGATGGTGGACATGCAGCCACTATGGATGAACTAAAAGAAGTCAACTTGGGAACTAAGGAGGATCCTCGCCCAACCTTCATTAGTTCTCTACTAACCGAAGAACAAATAGAAGAAATAAAAGAACTCCTCTGTGAATTCAGGGACTGCTTTGCCTGGACATATACTGAGATGCATGGCTTATCCCCTGACGTAGCAGTTCACAGATTAGCAATCAAACCGGATGTAGCACCTGTCAAGCAAGCTCCAAGGAGAATAAGATTAGAGATTGAAGAACAAGTGATTGCTGAAACAAAGAAATTAATAGAGACAGGCTTCATCCGAGAA
>NW_021554835.1:0-212 GCF_001605985.2 Dendrobium catenatum
ATTTATCTAGGTTCACTTGGGTTAGATTTCTTTTTCATAAAAGTGAATCATTTGAGGAATTCAGAAATTTTTTAACTTGGATACAGAGAAAATTAGGATGTGAAATAATGTCTATACAAAGTGATCACGGAGGAGAATTTGAAAATGAAAGATTTGAAAGTTTTTGTAAAGAAAAAGGGATTGATCACAACTTTTTTGCTCCTAGAACCCCT
>NW_021554836.1:0-393 GCF_001605985.2 Dendrobium catenatum
AAAAGAATTCACTTACAAAGGGCATAAAGCCTATGAAACCCGATCCTCTGTCGACAGCCCGACAGAGTTGACAAGGTTCCATCCATAAAGAGAAATGACCCCGAATACCCCGATGATGGCCGTGTTGAATTCAGATTTCAACCAGAGGGGTTTCCCAATATTTTCAAATATCTCCCAAATATTCAAAGTCCATTTCAAATATTCCAAAGATCCACCCAAATATCCACAAAAATCCAAAAATCCCCAAAATTCAAAGCTCCACAAATTCTAAAATCCCAAAAATATTTAAAATTTGAAATAAATCCATCAAAAACTTAAAGCAAAATCATCCGCCCTCCGCAACAGTTTGCCGAGGTAGACAGATTTAAATATAACTTCAGCTCACATAGAGCC
>NW_021554837.1:0-3839 GCF_001605985.2 Dendrobium catenatum
TGTCTCTACTTTGTTGGAGGAAACAACTTTCCAATCAATATTGTTTCTTGCCAATAAATGATAGATAAGAGAAATCCCATGAGAAGTGCTTATTTCAACCTTTTTTTTGCAACAGCATATCATTGGTATTTGTTATTGTCTTCATTCAATGCATGTAATTAGTAATAAACAGTGCTTATATGTAATCTAGCTGTGTGATCAGTTGTACATGGAACTAAAAAAAATTTACAAAGCAGCCTTGTTGAGTTGCAAATACATTTGTTGAAAACCATTATTATCATCAAAATGTATAATTCGTAATACTCAATAGGGTAGTTCCGGTCCTGAAATGGGCAACAGTAATGTAAACACAATTCAATAAAACATAGAAGCAAAAAGCTAAAAGCAATGTTGAATAAAAGAACCCCCGAATATTTAAGGATATCAAAGTACCACCCGTTCACCACCACCCAACCATTTCCATCAAGCCTCTGCTAGTGTCCCAAGTACGCCCTTTCAATCATAGTCGTCCAACTACGATCTTTCTATCAACATCGCCTAACTATGATCCTCTAACCACATTCATCAGTCCTTCCTACAATCATCGCCCAATTATGACCCTGCAAAAACAGTAGCCTGACTATGACCCATTTGACCGCTATCCCCGCCACTTTTGGATAAGCATTTATTCTTTTTTTTTGTTTTTTTTTTAATTTCAAGATTATCTATTTATATTAGTTTTGTTTATCAAATTATTTATATAGATTTGTGGGATAAGAATTCATGCTTTTTCTTCACTCAGCCCTATATATGATCATTGATAGATCTTGCACATAACATAATTGCTTAGTACATGCATCTTTCATTTTGTATCATGCAAACTGCTGGCCACTCCATCACACTCTGAATGGCCAACTGACTCCTCACTTCAATTTCCATACAGCCAACCTAAATATTTTCGGCAACTTGCAGGATCTCTTCATTATCTTACCAACAATAGGTATGACTTTCTTTTGTCGTCAACAAGCTATGTCTAAACATACACAAATCGTTACTTTGCAATTATCAACTACTCAAGAGGAAACTTCGGTACCTTAAAGGAACTATATCCCTTAGTCTTCATCTTCACAAAACATATCATACACTATCCACATATGTTGATTCAAATTAGGTTGGTGACACCACATATCGCAAATCTACATCATACTTTTGTCTATTGTTGGGCTCCGCTCTTATCTCTTGGTCCGTAAAGGAGCAGTTCATTGTCGCTCATTCCTCTACAAAAGCTGAGTATCGTTCTCTAGCAACAGCAGGCGTGGACATCATTTGGACACATCGTATATGTTAAGACTTCTCTGTATCTCTCCAACCTACAACACTTTTCTGTGACACCATTTATGCAAATTCCATCGCATCCAATCCAATTTTTCTTGCTCGCATAAAAAGCACATTGAAATTGATCATCACCTTATTAGAGATTGTGTTCAAGCTCGAGATCTTATAGCTCAACATATTTTGTCACTAGATCAAATGACGGATATTCTTGCCAAGTCGCTCTCAACATAACAATTTGTCACACTTCAGACCAGACCGTTGATTGCTCCTCCCCAAGTCCCATCAGCTGAGGGAGGCTAATAATGATAACACGCGAAAAATTATTAGGTGCGGAGTGCAGACGGGGTGAGAACCGTCTGCACAGACACAGAGTACCGAGCGGTACCCAGCGGTACCGAGTGGTACCGAACGGTACCGAACACTGTTTTATACTAGTGTGCAGACGGTTCTCCAGTCCACACTCCGTACCTAATAATTTCTCGATAACACGCATACTTTAACCCAAACGCCATAGGGGAATGCACTGTGGGGGCGCTGGGGGCACGACCCCCCACTGACTTTGGAAATAGCATGTAATTAATATTATTTATGATGCATTAACTACCGGTTAATTTTTTTTTTTTACTTTTTCATCCTAATAGCTGTTCGCATGTTCACCTATATGATTACCTATCCAGCTGCAACCCTCCGACTCCCAGTGTGCGCGCGGAACTCGAATGTTCGGAAGAGAGAAGACTTCTCTCCATTTTAAAATTCTGGAATTGGTAACCCTACGCTGGACGTGTGCTCCTACGTTTTTCAAAACCAAAAGGAGAAGTGTGAAGTCGAAGACAAGGGGAAGCTCTTGCAGGATCAAAAATTTCAAAGCTTCCTTCATAACTAAGAGCTTGCTCTCATCTCTTGTTCCTCCTTCCATCTGGCCCTTCTCCGTAATTTTCTATAATCGTAAACAGTTATTCCATCAAAATGAAAACTTGAATTTATGTGCTCATTGAGTAAATTCCTTTTGGAGAAGTGTTAATTAAGGTTGAATTTTTCTGTTTCTTTATTAAATCTGTTTAGCTGTAGGCGTTTTCCTTCTAATTTTTTTATGGGTTTGGAAATATGGTTTTCGCCGGCGGATTTATTAGATGAAGTTATTAACCGCTTATCGATTGATATTTAAGGGTCCAGCAGCTCAGAGTGCTCTCACTGGGATGGCGCAGCGTGAGACATTAGATCGACCGGTGGGCGGGTGGGGGCGCAACCTTACGGTCTTGCAGATGGATCGGGTTAAGATGTTCGATGAACAATCCAGGGACATGGAGAATGAAATTAAGGAATTCAGGCGTGATTGCGAGATTGAAATTGCGCGGTTGGAAGCTGAAATCAGATCTGCCAAGGCAGAGTTGGAGATTGAGGCTGAAGCCATCCGCAATCAATACTTTCCCGCTTGCGTTTATCGACCGATGACCTCTCCCGAACTTAAGAGGGCGTGTTGGGCTGAGTACATTGCATTTGCGTGGACTTCACAGGGAAAGAAGGTTGTTGATCTGACGGAAACCAGACTGGTTGAGGCGACCCGAGCCTACGCCGACATTGTCAGATCGAGGCACATCGTGAAATTCCTCGAGGCTGAAGAGTACCAAACATGGTTAAAACTGTATATGAACAAGAAGATGGGGTATTTCGATGATGCACGCGAAGAACGACGTGTTGCAAAGGAATTTCGTCACCACCTGGAAGGCATGGGTCTTAACGTACGTTACGTACACGGTCCATTACCCTCTCCCACTATGGAAATACCTCTAATTAAGGCTAATACCGGTCAACGTGACGACGACGACGACGTTGTCAGTACTGGTAGCTCGTCGTCAAGAGGGCCTCAAACCGTGCACGACTTTAGGGCGAAACTCCGAGCTGCGTCTGTTCCATTCAAACATGCTGAGAAACCATCCAAGGATAAGCATTCTCGAGGATCCAAGAAAGATGGATCTGCTGGGAGTAGCGCTAGCGAGAAGTAAATGGGAGGCTGGATTTATCTCCCTATATTTTGCACATTCGTAGATGATCTTTTTTGTGTTTTGCAAAGCAGATGTGCCACGATTGGATTTTGGTTTCATTGCGAAGCATGCTAATCGGAAGAAGTGTTGGCCTCTGAGTCCAAGCCAAGCTTCTTTTTTATCTTCAGATTTTGGTTTCTTATCTAAGCAGCTTGTTTTTTCTTTGTTCTGCCCATTTCCGCCGATAGTGATGTTCTGTGTTCTTCAACACAGATATGTACTTTTGTTTTTCTTACGAAACTTTTTTGGTTTATATAAAATCGAACCTTGTCTTCATTTAGCTCCAAAAAAAAAAATAAGAGCTTAAAATAAATGAAGCTAAATATTATAAGCATTTATAGGGAGATATTATTGGGTCAGGTCATCGAATACAGCTTTTATTCGGTACTTGGTACTGTTTAGTACTGAATACCGAGCTCAACACCAAGCACACTACAAAGTAGGAGGTGATATGATGCATTTTTATTGGGCTCCAAATACGTT
>NW_021554838.1:0-1119 GCF_001605985.2 Dendrobium catenatum
TGATGCAGGTGAGAAAAAGAAAGAGAAAATGGTGGCATTGAATGCACACAAATGTGACTCCGATTCTTCCGGGTCTGAGAGCGATGAAGTTGCCTTCATCTCAAGGCAATTCATAAACTTTTTAAGGAAGAAGCAAAAGCATGATTGGAGAAAAGGTAAGGATAAAAAATATTCTAAAGGATCTTCTGATGTTGTCTGTTATGAATGTAGGAAATTCAGACATGTGAGAGCTGATTGTCCTACACTTAAAGATCACTGAAGCAAAGGAAATGGTGAGGAGAAACCCAAGTTTAGGAAAGACAAGAAGAGACTCCAAAAAGCATTTTGGGTAGATTCTGCATCGGATTCATCAGAGACGGAACCAGAAGATGAGACAACAAAGTTGTGCTTGATGGCAGACATTCATCTTAATGAAGAAGAGGTATGTGAACTTTTCTACGATCAACTTCTTGAAGTTTCTGAAAAAATTCATGCATATAGGAAACTCAAGAAAATACATGCAAGCTTAAAATTAGAATTTTTTGAGTTACAAAAAGAGCATGCAATTATGACTAAAGATCATCTACAATTGATTCAAATCATATGGCACTACTTGATAAATTTGATGAGTTAAATAAGAAACATTATGAATTAATTGAAGAGCATGAGTCACTAAAAGTCACACACACCTCACTTTATTCTGATTTTAAGAAGTCTAAAAAGATGGAGAAAAACTTGAGGATTGAGAATGAAGTCTTAAAAAGTACAAATTTGAAGATTCAAAATGAATTAGATGCATGTAAGAAAACTAGGATGACACCTACTTTTGATCAAAAGGCAAAACCTAGGAAGAGGCATTATAACTCGAACCATTTAAGAAACCCTTTTCCTAGAGTTACATGTTTTTCCTGTGGCATGCTAGGACACATCTCACACACTTGCACTATTCACCATAGTACACATTAGGTATGGAGACCCAAGGTGCATGATTCACAGCATACCACACATGCATTGCATTCTACTTTTCATAAGAAGGAACCCAAACCTGCTTGGGTTCTTAAATATAACATTTGATAATTTTGTAGATGGGCTCTCACAAAAGGCCTCATGAGAGTATGTGGTACTTGGACAGTGGTTGCT
>NW_021554839.1:0-236 GCF_001605985.2 Dendrobium catenatum
AACTCGCCAAGACGCCTGGATGCGGCAACAGGGTGAGCTCCGTGAAGCGTGGCCTCGGCATCAAGGTGAGTTTAAGGTAAAAATGGATATCCCATTTTTTGATGGCAAATTACATATAGAAGATTTCCTTGATTGAGAACGGTCAGTGGAAACATTTTTTGAGTACATGGATATTCATCCGGAGAAGCAAGTGAAGTAAGTTGCGTGCCGACTGCGGGGCGGCGCGAGTGCGTGGT
>NW_021554840.1:0-224 GCF_001605985.2 Dendrobium catenatum
ACATATGGTTTTTTCTTCTTTGTTTGTCCTTATTGTTAGCATTAATCGTCACTGATAGTTAGTGCAGTTAATGTTATTACCATTTTTATTAACTAGTCTTTATTTATGTTATTGTTACTGTTAACTAAAATAATAATAATAATAAATAAATAATAATACAAAAAAAAAAGAAACAGTTGAAAAGAAAAAAAAGGCACTTGTGCATTTTCTCGTCGCCATCGACA
>NW_021554841.1:0-265 GCF_001605985.2 Dendrobium catenatum
CTCTACTCTAGAGGATACAACAACAACAACAACAACAACAAGCCTTTATCCCACTACGTGGGGTCGGCTAAAGGATAAGAAGTAAAAACTAGTAACAATGGATGAGAGGTCATCTATATCTGAGGTCGGGTCAAGTTCTAGAACCACCTTTACTAGCAAGAACTAGAAGAAGAACTACCTTCATTGAGTCATGAAGAAGGTCATCTGAAATTACTAGATGGACAAGAGGGGGGTGAATTGTGAAGTTTTATAGCAATAAATAAAA
>NW_021554842.1:0-284 GCF_001605985.2 Dendrobium catenatum
TTATGCTCTCTCAGCCTCTTAGGTTAGGACAGCAGCAAAAGATCTCATCTTGAGTAAATAAGATATCTTATATAGAAGGGCTTCAAAATTGTCCTAAATTGCAATTAATTGAAAAATATCATCTAGGATGATCGAGGGATCGTCCTGTACGATCGATACAAATTTAGCTCATTAAGCTAGGACGATCTGGGAAGGCAGGATGATTATAAGGTATGTTTGTTATGGAACATCATCTTGTACGATTAGTTCATGACGTTGAATATCATTTAGACCATCGCTCTATT
>NW_021554843.1:0-287 GCF_001605985.2 Dendrobium catenatum
CACCCAATTTATAGTGTTTTCCACAAATCGTATAGTAGGATTATAAATCGTACAGTACGATATGGTATTAATTACTCTGACGGTTCGTACCGGGAAAGGCGGTCAAAATGTACCATACGATGAATATCGTACAGTACGATCAGAGGAATATCAAACGTCCCGAGGAATTCAGTACGACTTTTGACCAAACATATCATACTATACGAACAGGTGTATCGTACAGTTTGAATTGCATTAATATTGTACCGAACCCCTTTATTTTGTTCTTATCCATTGGCTGAGGTGGA
>NW_021554844.1:0-243 GCF_001605985.2 Dendrobium catenatum
AGAGAGAGTGTGTGAGAGAGAGAAAGAGAGAGTGAGAGAGAGTGAGAGACAGAGAAAGAGAGAGTGAGAGAATGAGAGAAAGAGAGAGAAGGAAAGAGAGAGCTGAACTGGTGCATTTGCATTGATATAAAAAAACTAGTTACAAGTGAAAGAAAATCTATGGCTGTCGTCCCTTAACAACGACAAAAAGGTTAAGGGGAGATTGGTAGCATTCTCATCCCAAAAAACAAAACTCTCAGATAA
>NW_021554845.1:0-282 GCF_001605985.2 Dendrobium catenatum
GGTCCTTCATGGAGACGTTATACAGCTCATTCTTGAGTTGGATTACTCTGCTTCAGTTGGAGGGTTGGAGGCGCTTCTCTAGGGTGAGCCAAATCTCATGGCAGCTTGAGAGATTGAGGATATATGGTAGGATGGGAGATGTGATGGTCGAACACAGAGCAAAGGAAAGGTTCTGATCCAGGAGGGTCCATGTGGCATAAAGGAGGTTCGGGATGATGCCAGAGGTAGTGGAAGGTATGTATTCAGGAGGACATTTGCTGCCGCCGGTGAGATGGCCATCAA
>NW_021554846.1:0-242 GCF_001605985.2 Dendrobium catenatum
GTGCGTTGTTGCGCTCCAGAAAATCTCTTAAGAAAGAGATTTTCTAGCTCGCTAAAAGTTTTAACTGAACCGTTGGGCAGATCGGCGTACCATTCAAAAGCAATGCCGGATAGACTACTCACAAATTGGCGAAATAGTAGAGCATCTGACCCTCCTGCATTGCAACAGCTTGCTCAGAAATGGGCCAGATGCTGTCTCGGATTTTCAATTCCAGTGAAGATTTTAAAAATTGGTGGCACAAA
>NW_021554847.1:0-1444 GCF_001605985.2 Dendrobium catenatum
ATTAGCTATGCTGCCTATTTGAAAATTTATGATGTTGAATAAATTTTACGTCGCAATTTTGCACAAAGATCAAGCACGTAAATGTGGATAAAAGAGAAAAAAGAAATAGATATTGAGTTTTTACGTGAAAACTCAAAAAAGGAAAAAAAATTATGTGGTCTAGCCTAATTGAATTTACTATATACTTGAAGTTATAAAAATTTAAATCTATTATTCTCCAGAACTAAAAAAAGACAATATTGAAATATTAGGAGTACTTGATTGCTATACTATAGTTGTAATAAAGATTGTGGGAGAAGTTATGTCGCGATTATAATAGTAGGTAGATAATACTAGTTGGACAATAGTGGTCGAATAAGCGGGATGACAATAACCAAGCAGTAATAATTGGATAATGGTAGTTAGATGATAACAAAATGGAGCATAATAGTCAGTTGGTGATGGTTAGACGATGATGATCAGATGATATTAGTAGGATTATGACATTCAGATGACGGCGGGGATGACTAGCAGTAATTATATATTAGGTTTGATATCCGATTGAGCCTTAGAGTTCTTTAAATCTCCAAGCTCTCTCTAATATTCTCACACACACTCCCTCTCTCTTTTCATGCAAAAAATGAGGATATTTTCTTAGTTTTTTGAAACTGACATTTTAATAAAGTCAACCAAAATTTTGCAACACTCTAAGAAGACCCATATTGACTCATTTGATTATATATCATTTATTTTGAGTTTATGTGCCTTAAAGACCTTGTTGAATGATCTTGAGCTCATTGGATTCAACTCATTGACCTACTCAATCTAGCTATAAACCTATAAAATTTAGAGATTGTTTGGTTCTTCAAATAATTTTTTAAATCTCAACAATTTTTAAAATATTTCAAGTATTTGATTTGAGTTCATTTAAATACAAATCATCTCATTTTTTATATCAAAGTTTGAATGGTCCTAAACTTTGTTTTGAAAATTTTCAATTTAAATAATACCCTGATATTTGCTTTAACCAAATTAACATTTTAGATACATATAAAAAATATATTTTAGATACCTATCATTTAACCTACATTTTGGAATATCATTTTCCGTCATTTAAAAATTGCATATTCAATCTTCAAAAAAAATTATAATGTAAAAATATAATTTAAAAAGAAATTATAAAACACCACCACTTAGTAGAGAAATTATTATGTGTCGAGGTCGAACACAGTTTTATGTCGCTACGTTAGCGGTACCGAGTCACAATACCGAGCCGAGTAAACAGTAAAAGAATGACGTGACGTATTCTAAT
Source organism: Dendrobium catenatum (assembly GCF_001605985.2). Taxonomy (NCBI): domain Eukaryota; kingdom Viridiplantae; phylum Streptophyta; class Magnoliopsida; order Asparagales; family Orchidaceae; genus Dendrobium; species Dendrobium catenatum. The sequence continues at coordinate 1,292 of NW_021554847.1, forward strand.
TGGACTTCAGATGACATTCAACGTCCGAACATAATAGTTTTTCCACTTAGTGAAGGTCAACTTGAACATCATCAAATGGACCTTAACAGCCATAACAACAAATTTATTACCCTTCTGAGCACCACTGCAACATGAAGGAAGCGGATGAATTGC
>NW_021554848.1:0-202 GCF_001605985.2 Dendrobium catenatum
TGACCTGCGCAACATCCTTAGACATCATATGTGTTCCTACAACATGCTCACGAAGGCCTATACAAGTATTTAGGATCATTTTATAATTATTTGTTGAACCTTGTCAACTCCTACTTTCATACTGAGGAAGATTGGGTTCAAATTTATTGACCCACACAGCATCCCTAGACATTATATGTATTCCTATAACATGCTCGTCGGG
>NW_021554849.1:0-252 GCF_001605985.2 Dendrobium catenatum
TGCATCCTATGCCGCTTGCAAGGAGTAGAGTCGGCATGGGGCGTGACACAACCTGTTGGGATTTGTTTGTCGGGAGGAAGGAGATGGAAAGAGCCGACTAGAGGGTGGCATGCGAGCTAGCAGGTGATTGGCTATGCTAGTAAAGGAGAAGTGAAGAGTTAGTGTGACTTGAGGTTGTGCTAGTGAAGGAGAAGTGAGAAGTTAGTGCGACTTGAGGTTGTTGTGGAAGTAGAGAAAAGAGGGAACAGCTAG
>NW_021554850.1:0-299 GCF_001605985.2 Dendrobium catenatum
TATAAAATTCATCATTTCTAAAATTGAATATAACAAATAGTACATTACATTATTTGAAAAGATAATATAACATCCTATAAGTATATTTAAGATTAGAAATGAAGTTTTTAAAGACATCTACGTTCCCAAAGATTTTTCCCTCATTTCATATGAATAAAACAAGGTTTATTTTAGTCTGAATTCTCAAATCCTTATAGGAGCAAGCTCCTATAGTTAATTACATCCTAGGAGGAATACACCTAAGAAAACTCTCGATTAAAATAGTGATTTCATACCCTTTTGACTACAAAGTAGAAGAC
>NW_021554851.1:0-351 GCF_001605985.2 Dendrobium catenatum
GCCATGACTCATCAGAAACAGTTTTTAAACAAAAGGCGGTAGGAGTATGAATGCAATTTAAATCTAGCATATAAATATTGTTTACCCTTTTTCCATTCAACACATCTTTGGCATTTATGCTTAATATGCAGCTAGTAGGAAAAAATTTTACACTATAACCCTTATCATATAGCTGACTTATACTTAACAAATTATGCTTTAATCCTTCAACTAATAACACATTATCTATAAAAAAGTTTTTCAAGTTTCTAATCATACCTGATCCAACAACCTTCTTTGTGGTAATATCTCCACGTGTAACCTTGCCTCCACTGCTGGCTTCCAGTGTTATGAATTGAGCAGTATCTCTAG
>NW_021554852.1:0-297 GCF_001605985.2 Dendrobium catenatum
TATATGTTGATCATTAGAAGGAAAATAAAAAAATAAAAAATAATCAAATTGGTGGTCAATTTTTTGTCAATAATTTTTTTTTAATATTCCAGCTCATTGTAATCAATGTTACATTCTTAAATCATAACAGTTGATGTAAGCCACAATATATGTTCATTAATAAATTTAGGATTCATGAAAGCAATAAGGTTTTAAAATTCCTTCACGATTTTGATTTTGATCTTATCGTGAAATATTCTGTTTTCAATAATTTAGGCATAATTAATCATCATGATTTTAGTTATTTTTTTATTAAAA
>NW_021554853.1:0-226 GCF_001605985.2 Dendrobium catenatum
AAATAATATTAATTTAATTTAATCAGTAAAAAATAATTAAAAAAATTCTAAAAAATTCTTAAATACTTGACCTTCTTTGATTAATTTTGATCTTTGGAGGTAATTTCAAGAGTTTTGGATTTTATTTGAATTCAAATCATTAAAAGCCCCTTAATTAAATCAATTTAATAATTCAAATAAATATCAAACTTCTAAAAATCATATCTAATTTTAAAAAGTTTAAATT
>NW_021554854.1:0-441 GCF_001605985.2 Dendrobium catenatum
TCTATAAATATGTTCTTTGAAGGAATCTAACTTTTAGCATGGGCATGTTTATAATAACATGTTATTAGGAGATTTTCCTATGTGACCTTAAGCTAACATGCCATGATCTACACATCACTCAAAAATTCTTTTTTTTAAACATTATCATCTTTTATTAAATTTTTTTTAAAAACAATAATTTTCATTTTCAAAAATCATTTTGAAACATAACAATAAAAAATAGGAAATCATTTTGTAAAATAATAATTATCAATGTAGTTCACATCAATTTAGTAGTTATTTGTATAATTTATCATTTTCTATTTTTGAATGCTAGGTAAAAATAAGTTTAATATTAATGATTTTATCATAATTAAAAATGCTTAAAAGAATTTATACATCCTTCTATAAAATATTTTAAAATTGATATTACATCAAATTTTACAAATAATACCTAAACAT
>NW_021554855.1:0-239 GCF_001605985.2 Dendrobium catenatum
CGTTATATGAATGTTAAATATTGCCATAATATGCATCTGATCTTATGTTCTTTTAAAAATGCCGACTCTAGAACTTGGAAAAGATTGTGTAACATTAAATGGGAAGCGGATAATTTTATACAATGGGGGTTGGGTAAGGGAGATGTTTATTTTTGGCAAGATAAATGGTTGGGGATTTTTCGATTGACTCCTTTTTAAATATTCACACTATTGAGCCTATTAAAGTTTCTTCTTTTTTG
>NW_021554856.1:0-585 GCF_001605985.2 Dendrobium catenatum
AGAGGTCAATGAATGAATGAAGGTCATTCATTAAAATTCTAAATAGAAGTGAAATGTCGGTTCACTCACAAGCAACAATACGAACTTCTACAAGTCACTACAAAAGATCTGCAATACATATAATCTCTTTACAAATACGATTGTATGTATAATATGCCACTTATGGGTAGATACAGAAGGACTTCAGTAAATGCAGTATCCTGAAGTCAAATTTAACTTATAAATGAAAACATCTACCTACCTACATACAATAGTAGCGGATGTACTACGTGAGCCAGATACTACAACAAAGTGCATAAAGAATACGACAGATACAAGCTCCCACGAGCTTCTACTGGCACTCCACTACGAATATTACATACAACCTAAGAATAAATGCCAAAGAACTACAATGGATGCGAGCATCTACAATATGACAGGAGGCTCGTTAGTGCACTACGATTCACCCGCAGAAAGCAACAAGTAGTGCACGACAGTCTACCTGTACGAAGCAGCGAGCGACACCATTCAGAAGCTGCTACGACACGCCACCGAATCTGCAGCATTCATACAAGCAGACAGAAGGCGTCCACAACTACAACGCCA
>NW_021554857.1:0-280 GCF_001605985.2 Dendrobium catenatum
TTCAACGGAACACTAGAAGTCATGAGAGTATTAATTGGCTTAGCTTTATCTATCTCATACTTCTTCAAAATGTCCTTAATAGGGTGAAAAGTGGAGTTGACTTGCTTTCCTAGTTGAAAGGCATCACAAAGGTGGTCTTTTAAAAACTTGAGTTTGGGGACACCTCTAACTAGGCCTTTTTGGGTCACTTTCCTAAGGGTTTTCATACTTGCATGACATAATCTCAGGTGCCACAACTATGAACATCAACAACAGTTTTTAAGCAAAATGATGCAGCACA
>NW_021554858.1:0-303 GCF_001605985.2 Dendrobium catenatum
TACCAATCTTCTTAGAGTCATTTTAACTCCAAGATAGATCATCTCCTTAACAGTGTTGAATTTAAGAAGCTTACCAATTTTATCTTGGTTTCTTCTTCTAGTATTTTTTGAAAAAAGAATCATAGATTTAGAAGAATTAACCTTTTGTCCCGTCCAACTGCAGTAGTTAGAAATAATTTTCTTTAATTCTTTCACCTCTTTCATTCTTGCTTCCGCAAGTATTAAAATGTCATCCGCGTAAAGAAGATGAGAGACTTTCGGTCCAAAAGCAGAAATAGAAATACCTCTACCAATCCTTCTTTG
>NW_021554859.1:0-444 GCF_001605985.2 Dendrobium catenatum
CGACGTTCTGCTTAAGGCCCGACGTCCTGCTGAAGACCTGACGTCCTGCTTAAGGCCCGACGTTTTACTTAGGACCCGACGTTCTGCTCAAGGCCAGACTACCAACAAACACCTGAGGCTCTCACCGTCGCCTTCGCCAGATCATCATCAAAGGTTGTGTGCTCCACCAGGACACCACCCGAGGCCTGGAGTTCTGCTAAGCCACTACCTGACGCCCAGAGTTCTACCAGAGTATCGCCCTATTACAACGATCTTCCTGACCCAAGACTTCTACCGACTACGGTCTTTTAGACCTTTGTCGTCCACTACGGTCCTTCTAACCTCCGTCGCTTACTAGGGTCCTTCCGACCTTCATCAACAGGCCACAGTCTTTCTGACCCCAGTCTCTTGCCGACTAAGGCCCTCCTGACCAAACAAACATGTATATGTAACTCCTACCATGTA
>NW_021554860.1:0-218 GCF_001605985.2 Dendrobium catenatum
ACTCCTTCAAATTATAGGCCCATAAGCCTATGTCAAACCAATTATAAGATAGTGGCTACTATGCTTGTAACAGATTGAAGAAGGGCATTTCTAAGCTGATTTCTGAAGAACAAGCTGCCTTCATCCATGGAAGGTCCATTGCTGAACATTGTTTGTTAGCTCAGGAGATTTTTCACAACTTCAAAATCTCAAAGAACAAGAAGGGACTGATGGCTGTA
>NW_021554861.1:0-262 GCF_001605985.2 Dendrobium catenatum
ATGCCAGGACGAAATGCTCTCTAAAAAATTTTCATCCAGACGAATGCAAATTCATCATAGGATGAATTGTTCCCTGTAAAAATTTCATCCGGACGAACTGATATTCGTCCCAGGATGAAGTGAACCAACTCTTCAAATTTTGGCGACGTCCTGCAGTTTTTGGGAACTGACCTATGGTATAACTATTCGTATCGGACAAACCTAGTTTGTACGGGATGATGCTCGTGTAATATCAAAAATCTGCTCCAAGATCGTCCAGGAC
>NW_021554862.1:0-305 GCF_001605985.2 Dendrobium catenatum
ATGGCCAAAATCCAAAATTCATCTGATAGTGCTTGATTAAAATTTGTGGGTTCTATAGTTGAAATGAAGGCTGAATGATTGACTTCCTTATTTAATCCACGCCTAGTCCTTACACCCTTACTAGGTTCACCTATAATCAATTCCCTTGGGTGGTTTTTAAAAAGTCTTAATTCTCTAGGCAAAGGATTTTCTATCTCCAAATTTTCTTCCATATTTTCTTTATCAAACTTTTGGGAGTTTTCTATAATCTCATCTTTTACAACATTTAGCTCTTTCATATTTCCAGATTCATCAAATACAATATG
>NW_021554863.1:0-432 GCF_001605985.2 Dendrobium catenatum
AACTTGGGCTTTTGCTTGGCAGAGTTAGAAGATTCTTTCTCAGAAATTCCATGTCTTGGTTTTCCTGCATATCCAGAATATGTTATATCAGTTGTTTCAGATACTTCAATGTTAGTATCTGAAGCTATTGCGTTTTCAACAAGAATTTCTCCAGCAGAAGCATTAAAAATGACAGCATCAGAACTTTCAACAGGGCACTGAATGCCATCAGCCAATAGAGGATCAGAAATGAGAATTTCTGCAATGTCCGACAAAACAGGAACATTAGTAAATACGGGGGAACCAACAGTTATAGCTTCAGTTTTTTCCAAAACTTCAGTAGCAAAATCAGTAGGTACTTCTGATTCATCAAGGGCATTGTCTGAATTACCATCTTCCAGCTTATTGATTTATGTAGTTAGAACTTCAAAACTGTTGGACAAGTTAAGATCA
>NW_021554864.1:0-258 GCF_001605985.2 Dendrobium catenatum
GTCCCGGACGATGTGATCGTATCAATTAACCATTAATACTTTCCAAAGATACCAGATTAAATTAGGCATAATTGATTTAGATCGTCCTGAACGACAATAATATCGTCCTGGCCGATTTCCTAAAACAAAGAATTCCAAAACTGATTATGGAGGTTGATTCTTTCTGAATTGAGCAGATCGTCCTGGCCGATACAGGTATCGTCCAGACCGATTTGTTGATAGCTGCCTTAATGAGGATGCCCTAATTAGGGTTTCTGG
>NW_021554865.1:0-579 GCF_001605985.2 Dendrobium catenatum
AGTCAAGAGTGAATAAATATTGAACCAATCAAACAATTTTAGACAATTCCAGTCTGGGTGTGTATTTGTTCCAATAATCTAGTTCAGGAATATTGTATAGCCAAAAAAGTTGACCAAGTCTATAGTTTATCAAATTCATAATGAATTTGGTCACTCTAATATGTGAACATCCCCTCAAAAAAGATTAGAAAAAATTCCAAAAAGTACACAAAAACTCACAAATTATAAAATCCATTCTAAGGGTTTCAAAGTGATTTTAGCTTTAACATGGGTCAAGAAAACTTCAAGATTCCATGGACAACCTAATAAGTTGGGAGACCCTTGTAAAATTTCTAGCAGTATAAAATGAGATTCTAAAGGTAGTATTAACTCAATTGGACTCAAGAAAAGCTCAAGCTTGCCAATCATAATGTGCTTTAACAAATATAGAAATAAAAAATAAAAAGCTTGAAGCTTGATCAACATTTTCAAACATCATGAAGCTTTATTTTGAAGGTTGCACTACTATATCCTTCATCAACAATCAAGGAGACTCTCAAAATTCAAACTCAACCCACTTGCGGCTGAATTGAGAAATCA
>NW_021554866.1:0-303 GCF_001605985.2 Dendrobium catenatum
CCGAAAACAATTCTGATTAAAAAAATATTAAAAACTAATTGGACACGCGTGTCGGACACGCGTATCTTAAATATTTTATAATTTTTAAAAAAATATAATTTCTTATGTTTGGTGAGATTTAAACTAAATTTTTTATTTCCTATCCACAACACTAAATCAACGTCTGCATTTAATACCAATTCATCGAATATTTTCATTTTCATTTCTCTTTGGCAGTGAAGGTATTTTCATCTCCTCTCTTTTTGTACATTACAAATCTTTCCTCATTGAACCAGAGTTGAAAGCAGTGATATTCAATGATGA
>NW_021554867.1:0-818 GCF_001605985.2 Dendrobium catenatum
GTAATATTTTTATTCAATATTTCTTTTCTAGCAAATCCAACAACAAATCAAATGAATGCTATTATATTAAAATAAAATAACAGCAACTTACAATTCTTATATTTCAATTCTCATAATATTAAGGATTCGTTTGGGACATCTTTTTTATTACTTCTTGAAACAGTTTTTCAATATAAAAATTAAAATTTTTGTCCTAAAAAAGCTGCTTAAAAAAAACAATTAAAAAGCAGTCACAATGGGACGGCAAAAAATTTTTGTACTAAAACTATGTTTTAGAAAGCAATAAAAAAACCGTCTCAGACCAAGCCTAAGTCTCACAATTTGATCAGCATCAATAGAATAAGAATTTTATTTGTTTATATTTTAAATAATGATATGATTTTAAATATGACAATAAATTATCGCCTTATTTTATTGATTTTCAGATGGTAAAATACCAGCAAAATACTGTTCATTTGAATTATAATTTTTTATCACAAATTTTATTTTACAAAAGCTATTTTCAAAGACCATAATTCCTATAATTTTTTTATAAATGTGATTATAAAGTCATTACAGGTAAAAAAAACACCTTTTTTTAAGATGCTATGATATATATTTAATGAAAGAAAAATTGAGCCCGAATATTCTGATTTAAATTTTATTCTAATAAACTTTTAAATTATTTAATTTATTTTGAGGTGAATATAAACAAAAATATTTAATAATTAATCATGAATTATAGCTCGAAATAAATTGAAAGACTTCAAATCACCATATTCTAACCCATAAAAATATAAAATATTGTTATTTTATGTGTAGTTTACTCCATAGTCCAT
>NW_021554868.1:0-266 GCF_001605985.2 Dendrobium catenatum
ATTTGAACAATGAGTATTTCCTTTCCAAATTTCTTTAGAAAGAGAGTTGTATCCACACTTCCTTTTTCAAACGATCTTTCAAGTAGGAAGGTGCTCAACCTCACATACCAAGCCCTAGGTGCCTGTTTCAATCCATATAATGCATTTTTTAACTTGAAAACATGATTTGAGTATTTTGAATTTTCAAACCCTAGAGGTTGTTCTATAAAAACATCTTCTTTAATAACCTGATTCAAAAAGGCACTTTTGACATCCATTTGAAACAA
>NW_021554869.1:0-296 GCF_001605985.2 Dendrobium catenatum
AACCGTTGTCTATTCACACTCTCCAATTTAAATTTTGAGCGTGTACGATTGTATAGTATGATCGTAATTCTTTTTTTGAAGAAGTGCAACATTGCATTAATAGAACCAAGAAAAGAACTACATACAAGTATTCAAAGTATCACATTCCTTCTTGATCAAAAACATTAATATGGAAGGGATACTATCAAAAGAAAAACTATCAAAGGAAAAACTATTTTCCAATGCCAATGTAGCACAACAATTAGCTACTTTATTACAAGATCTATGGGCATAATGGAAAACTACCTTATTAAAAT
>NW_021554870.1:0-502 GCF_001605985.2 Dendrobium catenatum
TAGTCAGAGGGAACCGAGTAGTTCTGTTGCTTCAGCTGCAGCTCCAGTTCAGCCACGAGTGTACAGTCTGGGTCAGCAGGAGGCTCGAGATGCTCCGGATGTGGTGACATGTACGATTTATATTTCTGATCAGCCCTGTCGTGTTTTATTTTATTCCGGAGCCAGTCACTCGTTTTTGTCCGAGCGTTGTTTTGATGCTTTGCATCTGGATTTTATTTTACTTCCGATTTCTCTTTCTGTGATTTTGCCGGCTGGAAATAATTTGATCGTTCGGAAGTTTTGTTTTTGTGAGCTTGAGATTGCTGGCAAGAAGTGGAAATCAAGTTTGATTTTGTTGCCGATTTCTTCGTATGATGTGATTTTGGGCATGGATTGGCTGAGTCTGTATGAAGCCCAGATTGACTGTTTGAAGAAGCAAGTGAGTTTGCTTATGTCTGGAGAGAAATGTGTATTCCAAGGTTTACAAGGTGTTCTCTCTTGCCTGATTTCTGTATTGGAAGTG
>NW_021554871.1:0-310 GCF_001605985.2 Dendrobium catenatum
CTGTTCTTTTTCAAATTGCTGTTGCAGATATCTTTTGCACTTTTCAAATTTTTGATCACATAGGTACATGTGATATTGAAGCTTGTATAAACGATCTTGAAGTGAGTCAGTAGAATCTCCTTTTGTAGGTAACCATCTGTCCAATGGAAGTGGGACATCAGGATTATGTTGATCAATTTCTTCCTTGAATGTAGCCATATTTTTGGTATTTTTCATTTTTTTTGACAGACTCAAAAAAGACTTTAAAAACTCATTCTAAACTTAAGACAAGATTCACAAGACTCACAACTTGACTTGACAAAACTCACAG
>NW_021554872.1:0-245 GCF_001605985.2 Dendrobium catenatum
AAATGTCCCAAAAAAAAAAAAAAGTATATATATGCCTCTCACCTATAAACCAATGCACGATAGCCGCTTGTTGTGATATCAACCTGATATTTAAGGTTGCTACTTATATCCTTTGTATAATTCAAGACATCACTGCATCTCTGCCACTCTTTTATTGTTCCCTGTTTTCAAAATTAATTAGTGGATAAGATTTAGAAAAAAAAATTGGATCTTTACAGAATGATTAAATTTTGAGTCATTTAAAA
>NW_021554873.1:0-309 GCF_001605985.2 Dendrobium catenatum
TGAAGCTTTCAAATATGCTTCAGTCCTTTGAGTTGAACCCATTTGAGCTCAGATTGGACCGATTTTGATGCCGTTGGATCCGTTTCATTGAGACATTCAATTTGACTATAAGTTTGTCTAAGTCAGAGTTTGGATGGACCTAAATTTAATTTAATAAGTTTTCAATTAAAATATGCTTCAAGATTCAATCAGAATGTTTTTTTGTAGACGGATCAATCCTCAAAAGAAAGAGCAAACAAATAAAATTAGGTTTTTGTTATCAAAAGGTTAGACAATTCACTTTATATGAATGGCTCAATTGCCCAAATT
>NW_021554874.1:0-313 GCF_001605985.2 Dendrobium catenatum
TTTAACTTCTACTACCATTTCTTTGATTCACAAAAAAGAAGGTATCAATTTTTTGGATGGCTTTAGGCCTATTAACCTTAGCCCTTTCTTTAATAAACATATTTCTAAGTTACTTGTGGGAAGATTGTCCTCTTTTTTACCATAAATCATTTTGCTTGTTAAAATTGATTTTTATAAAGGTCGCTCTATTTTTGATAATGTTCCTCTTGCTCAAGAGCTTATTCATGGTCATGATGCTACTAATTCTCATGATAATATTTATTTTAAAATTGATATTACTGAAGCATATGCTATTTTGAATTGGGATTTCCTT
>NW_021554875.1:0-437 GCF_001605985.2 Dendrobium catenatum
TATATCAATTTTTACCTAAATATATTTACATATACGAAATATTTTAACATTAATCACAAATCATAACTTTTTAATAAATTTCATACTTCTAAGGCTTCATTTGATACGTCTTTCTTATCGATTTTATACTAAAAAGCTACTTTAAGAAGGAAAAAGAAAATCATCCCAAACAAGATTAATAATTCTGTGTGGATGTCGAGCACCGCGTAGAGACCAACCAGAATGAGTCACGCGCGTCACTCCTTATTCAGTACCGCTGCTCGTTACTATTGACGTGGCGTATTCTAATTTGTCTTCAGATAACGCGTATTCTGCGTCCGATCTTCGCACAAAATAATTTCTTTGCAAACGAAATCTAAATTATAATATGAAAATTATTATTATTTTTTTTACAAAAAATTTACAGCCAATTCCGCGAATAATCCAAATGGACCCGG
>NW_021554876.1:0-282 GCF_001605985.2 Dendrobium catenatum
AATAATCATGGTGTCTTCATCCAAATGAAATTCATTTACTTAGATGATTTCTTGGTCAAATATAGGTATGTTTAAGTGAAAACGAGTAATCATTTGAATTTGCCTCACTTGAATATATAGTTGAATATTTAAACAAATTTAGGCATGACTAGACATAATTTGGGGGTTTTGAGTCTAAGCAAGAGTGGGTTGCTTATGAGAGGTGGTATTAGTCTAAGGGACTGTTTAATTGGTTAAAAAAATAATGCAATATAAAAAAAAATTAATGTAAAAGTAATGCAA
>NW_021554877.1:0-399 GCF_001605985.2 Dendrobium catenatum
TTTCTCTGCAATTCATTTTGGACCACATAAAACGGAACTCTCCAACCCAATAAGCTCCCAACCAAAGTTCTATCTAACTTCTGAATGTTGCCCCTAGCTCTGCTTAATTCAAGGTTTACCAAACCATCCTCCCTTAAGAAGCTACTTCTATCTTCAAGTAAATTCAATTGCACTGCTGCAGACTTCTTCCAAGCATTAGCTGCCAATCCAATATCATTAGCCTCCTTCTTAACCGGCCGTGAAATTCCAGCCCCTTTCTCATGCTGTTTTGTCAACAAAGCTTCCGCAGAAGCATTCCCCCAAACACCAGGCGTGCCTTTAACCAAACTTGGAGGATCATTACAATCAGCCACAACATTTTTCCCCTTAAGTAAATGATCAGCATTCTTCACATCAACT
>NW_021554878.1:0-382 GCF_001605985.2 Dendrobium catenatum
TCAAAAGTCTTTTCCACTCTCCTCAACCACTCCTCAACAGCTCTGGGCTCAACAGCGCCCTCAAATCTCGGAGGTTTCAACCTCAAAAACAATTGCAGATGTCTGTCAAGATCATCAGATCGGACGGTAGAAGCTTTGCTCTGAGTCTCGCTCATCATCTGAGCAACAAGCGTAGCAAACTGTGACAGCGTGTCAGCATCGGCCACTGGGGCTGTACTCCCCACTGGTGCTGCCTGATTGGAACTCTGCCCGTCAGTCATGTCTGGGTCTGGCTGATCCATACAGAAAATCCAGAAAAATCCGGAAAACTATCACAAAAACAACACAATAAAAAGCCAAACAACCCAAAACTACCCCAGACTGACTCACTACAGATCACTTC
>NW_021554879.1:0-271 GCF_001605985.2 Dendrobium catenatum
TAATTTAGGGAACAAAAATCATATAAAACTATATTTGACTTCCAATTATAGTATTATGAGCACTAAAATACTGAAATTAATTTCAAGATGAAGATCATTAGATGGATCCATGTCAACAATGGAAAAGACTAACAATTCTTTTAAAGGCTCTAACTTAGCATATATCACCATTAAAACAAACAAGTTGAACTTACAGATGCTAGAGAGGTAATAAAACATAAAATTTTCAGTATTTGCATTGGCGGCAAAGGTTATATGTGATGTTCTAAAT
>NW_021554880.1:0-615 GCF_001605985.2 Dendrobium catenatum
CGCTGTTGCGATCTGGTCAGGCGAATGTTGAACTCCCATTTCTGGTTGAGAGAGCCCGACAGAGTCCCTGGGAGGCATTCCTCACTACTCTTTTCTCTTTTGTCTCACCGTTGCGAATATGGTCAGGTGGACATTAGACTTTTCTTCGACCCTTTGTTTTGTTGTTTCGATATGATCAGGTAAACATTGGGTCATCCTCATCTGCCGTTGCGAATATGGTCAGGTGAATGTTGGATCACCTTTTTTCTTCTATTCTGCTGTTTTGATCTGGTCAGGCAGATAGTCGATTCCTTACTCTACTCTTGTTCACTGTTTCAATCCGGTCAGGTGAGAACTGAGTTTTCCCCATTCACTGTTTCGATCTGGTCAGGTGAATGTGGGGCGTTTTTCTTTTTCTTTCTGTTCTGCTGTTTCGATCTGGTCAGGCAGACAGTTGATTCTTTACTTTTCTTTGCTCCTGTTCACTGTTTCGATATGTTCTGGTGAGCACTGAGTTTTCCCCATTCACTGTTGCGAATATGGTCAGGTGGATGTGGGACCCCTCTTTCTTTCTCCTTCTGGTCTGCTATTTCGATCTAGTCAGGCAGACAGTCGTTTCCTTGTCGTACTCTTGTT
>NW_021554881.1:0-316 GCF_001605985.2 Dendrobium catenatum
AAAAAGAGCAGGCACTTACCCCGCATTTTCTTTGCTAGCATTCATTCATATAGTTGTGGTGGCCCAAAGAATATAAACATTTGTGTTCTTGGTAGGGGTGCAAACGAGTCGAGCTTGAGCTTGAGCCAGGGGGTGTTCGAGTCGAGCTCGAGCTCAAGCTTGACTCATCTCACAAAATGAGTCGAGTCGAGCGGCTCATCGACCTCCCCTTCCCGCACCTCTGTCGTCGAGCGTCATCCCGAGCTCCGTCGAGCGTCGTCTCATGAAGCTCTGTCGAAGCCGCAAGCTTGTCGTGCCAAGGCGCAAGTTCCATCAT
>NW_021554882.1:0-481 GCF_001605985.2 Dendrobium catenatum
GGTTGAGTCAAGTTTGTAAGAGTCTTGTCTTGTTAGAATCAAGTTTGTAAGTGTGTTTTTTCTTATTTGAAATGTAAGAGTTTGTTCTTTCCTATAATTAGCTAAGTGTGTTGTCTTTTTTTTTGTGATCAATAATTTTTCTTGGGGTCCCTCTCCCCAGGGAGATTTTTGCTCGCATCAATTGGTCTTCATCTCCAGCAATTTCTTCAACATCTCTTCCATCACCGTGAATTTCCCTTCTATCATTTCATTGTTGGAGATGATTTGATTTTGAAAATCAAAGAATTTTCTCTCCAAATCTGATTTTAATTGACTGATCTCGCCTTTCAAGACTTCTACCTTCTTCCCGGCCATCCCTCTTTCCAAGATCACAAGAAATCTTCTTCCGGTTGTCAAAAACCCACAGAAATTTCAGAATTTCAGCCGCCAATGGTCCCAAATCGATGCTCTGATACTAATTTGATAGGAAATACTTGAGTTC
>NW_021554883.1:0-303 GCF_001605985.2 Dendrobium catenatum
TTTTTTGGGACATTTAGATCATTTAAGAAAAACTCACACACACAACCCATACACATGGACTCGAACCTTGGAACTCTTAGTTGGAAGCCTAAGCTCTCAACCAATAGGACAAGGAGAGTTTGTTGTTTTCGTTACCTTACTAGCGGTACCAAAGAAAAGCCTCCATGTACGAAAGGGCCTCCCCTCCCTCCTAATGAGCTCCAAGGTGGACCACCACCTGTCTTTCATGCCCCCCATCTAGCTAATTCAATGTTAAATATCTACAATCAGCTCGATCGCCAGACCTTCTCCTCTCTCGCCTTA
>NW_021554884.1:0-243 GCF_001605985.2 Dendrobium catenatum
AATAACGCATTTTAAATTAGGAAGAATTTTTAAATTCAGATTCCAATCTATTGGAATTTAAATTTTCTTTCCTAAAATAGTATAAGTTATATTAAGAAAGTCCCACCAACTAAGGCCTTTTAAATTTGAATTTAAATTGAAAAGATAATTTGTACTAAATTCTCTTTCCTAATTTAAATTAATTAGATTGGAAACTCAATTAAATCCCCTAATCTCCTCCAATCTTCTTTAATGCATGTGGGC
>NW_021554885.1:0-238 GCF_001605985.2 Dendrobium catenatum
ATGTCAATTTATTTTGATGAAAAATCACATGATAGAGGGAATATTAACCATATCATGGATTAACCATAATAAAGAACCTTGAATCGTCCTAAGTTTTTTTTGACCAAACAAAAATTTAAGATGATCAATCTTTAATAAGAACTGCTCATGAGTTTTCTCAAATGGAGTAATAAAGCCAAGAGTAAACTTAGCTAAAATTTGATTTAAAAATATTACCATAAGAGAAAACTTCAGACAG
>NW_021554886.1:0-214 GCF_001605985.2 Dendrobium catenatum
AAGATTATAAAATTATTACAATTGAAAGTTTATATATTCAACATCGTTTATTAGTTTTGAAATTAAAGACAAAGGGGCGAAATATGAAAACTAAAATAAAATATTATCTTAGGATTATGAGGCATTTAAACAACACTAACAAAAATATTTTTTAGAATAAGATTCAAGAAGTTAATATTTTCACTGTACATAAGGAAGTTAATGTTATGTGAAA
>NW_021554887.1:0-1185 GCF_001605985.2 Dendrobium catenatum
ACTGAATTTTTGTCTGTATAATTTAGAATATCTTTTATGTATGTTCTTAGGAAGAATCCGAATACATACACGTATCATATCATTTTTTATTTTTATTTTGAGTGCAGTTGAGCTTACATTTATCTCTGTGTAAATCAATCATTATTCGATAATAAAATTAATATTTTTAATGCGCAGGGAGCTCGCCCCTTTGTAGACCTATGGCCGCTCACGGCGGTGGTCTCTTCTCAAGACTTCGAATCCACTGCGGAGGACTCCATCTTCATCTCCCACCCACGCACCACCTCTCTCCGCTTCGACCCCTCCCCTAAGCTTGCCGCTTCCGCCGCCTCCGCTTCATCGAGATTCTCCTTCACCGTCTCTCAATTCGACTCGTTGAAGCCATGGTACCTCAGCATGACCAACACCCATACTGCCGTAGCCCCCGCAAGCCCTTCACTCGCGGGCGCCACTCCTCTCTCCGCCAGGTCACACTCCTTCGCTTCGCCGGCGGCTAGGTCCGCCCCTCGCCTGAGCGTTCCCTCCACGCCTTCCTCAACGCTGCCGAGAACGCCGAGGCCATCGTTCCTTCAGTCTCCTTCGTCGCTGCTATTCCCGTTCAAGAAGGAAGGAACGGCTGGAAACAGGGCGGCGCGGGACCGAGAAGCGTTTGCGCAGTTTATAAGATTTTACCGGCGGCCGTATGATGAGATAATATACCGCGGGAAGATGAAGGCGCCGCTCGGCGGGCTCGTATCCATCGTGTCGCCTAACGTAAAGATGCAGCGCCGGCAGGGCGGTCAGCACCAGAGGATTTAATTTAATAATTAGCGACGGTGATCATGATAAATGAACTAGTAAGCGCTTCTTTTGTTATTCATAAATTATCAAGTTTATGTAAAATAAATTGAGATTACGCAGCGTAATTGCGAGGTTAACTAGTGGCAATAAATTTGCGTTGCTACGCCGAACCGTGGGCGTGACCGCCGCGCAGCGTGCCTTGGAAGGCGTAGGACCGATGGCGTGGTCGGTACGCTCTGTGACCGTTCTCGGCTTTGGGAATTTCTATAAATGTTATTTTGTAGGAAGGCATGGCGATTGGTTTTTGCAACGCGAAAGAGGAAAAACCCAAAAACACGCACGTACACACAAGGTTTTGTTTGGAACGATTTTTTTTGCTGTTTTTAAAAATATTTTTTTAGTAAA
>NW_021554888.1:0-279 GCF_001605985.2 Dendrobium catenatum
TGAAAGAGTAAGGTACTTTAGGCTTCGCTATTTTGGTATCGTTGGTTATTACTAACTCTAAATTTCTTTGTCAATAATATTTTTTAATGTTCATTTTAGCTTTCACATTATTCTTGCTCTTGCATAATATTATTGAGAAAGTTCTTCTCACTGTGCATAATATCCATATTATGCCTTATTAAATTTATTCTCCGATATAATAATGCCTATAAAATATTTTTTTATTATAATTATGTTTAATATCATATCCTAAAAATTTAGATTCTGATAATATTGAAA
>NW_021554889.1:0-408 GCF_001605985.2 Dendrobium catenatum
AATTTAAACTACTATGATAATCTTTTATTGCAACTATATAATTATCCAAAATCTATTTTGCAAACCCAATGAACCCATTCAATTTGAAATATACATATGAGATGAGGTGTATGGGTCTGCTTCTTGTCTCTTGCTGACCTCCTGGAGTTGGCAAATGTGCGTTGAATGGGCTAAAATAATTTGAAGAAGGTCCCACAGCATATGGATATACTTATTATGCTATTAAAGATCGACCCGCCTAAAAGTTTAATGGCATGAGATGATCTTCAGAGCCTATGTACAAAGAATGCACTCGATGCCTGAAAGTTGTTAGCGTGTACATCAGTGGCAGTAATTCTCCTGAGAGAATCTAAAATTGATCTCTTTGACCTCTTAGTATCGGTCCGGTGTCTGTATGGCCGCTCAGCA
>NW_021554890.1:0-1721 GCF_001605985.2 Dendrobium catenatum
GAACAATATTCGGAGAGAATTAGATTGAATGGTATTTGAAATTTGTTCAGACCTACTAGAACAGTATCAAAACATGATTTGAATAGTGTTCAAATAGAACTTAAAAGGCCTTTTAAAAAGCAATTATAATGTTCTTATGATAAGAAAGAAGAGTTAAGTGGTGATAAGTAATTATATTGTTGATTCCAACCTTTTCTAAAGGTCTTTTAGGAGCATCTCCTAATAATGCCACAATTGTTTAAATGTTATGCTCTACGAAGTACAAAATTTAGGCAAGTTTAAAATTTGAATTTTAGCCTGATAGTATTGTAAGAAAGATTTCATAATATACAATTATTAATAAATCTTGTCTAATTTAGATTGTTGATCATGCAATTGAATTAGGATCAAATATTGATTAGTGGTCGTATTGTACAATTCAAATCATCCAGTACGATTTAATAGAACTTGTGGTGGACGAATCTTGCTTCGTCAATTAGTTTAATTTCATTGTTTTTTTTTTTTTTTTTGAAAAAAGAATTTTTTAAAAAATAAGCCATTTCACCCTACTCCCTCTCTTGGTTATGCCTAGTCACTTATATTTGGTATCGAAGCAGGATTTTGGTGTAACACAATTTGGGAATCGAAACACATTAGAAGATTATTCTCTTACCTGTCTGTTACTTTTTGATAATAATCCTTTTAACTTTTGAAAAATTAAAAAAAAATTATTTTTATACAATCCATATATTTTCGCATGTGGTATTTAATTCAAATTTGATATTCTTCGCCGCATAAGACAATGAATGGTATAAAAATTGAAATCCATTTTATTGAATAGGGAACTTGCACAGTTGAATGCTAAACATTTAAATCATTTCTTGTGCACTTAAGTCAAAGGATTATATGATAATGTCCACTTGCACAATTAGAAATGATATTTGGGGTAGATTATGTATTTCTTGTGAGGGAACTAACAAAATCAAGCAATCATTGTTAAATATTTTACATCATTATTATGATTTTTTTTTTTTTTTTTTTTTTTTTTTTTTTTTTTTTTTTGCATAGAATCTGGTGAATCTATAACTAACATGTATATACGCGTTACAAAAATTATTACTTCTCTGCAAACTTTGGATAAAGATATTAGCAATACTAAAAATGTTAATATTATTCTTAGATACTTGCCTGAATCTTGAGATGTCAGTGATCAAAGAATCAAAGGATTTGAATGATTATTCTATAGGTAATATGTTTGGTTACTTAATTATATATAGAGTCTAAAATAGTCTACCAAGTAGAATGGTATAGTGGAGAGGGAAAAAAAAAGATTTTAGTTGAGGCTGCTGGAGCTATATTAAATGAGTATAAAATATCCATATACTTCTAGGATGTGGCTCTAAACACTGCATTTTATATTTTGAATAGGGAAAATATCAAATCCAGATTGAATAAAATCGCCAATGAACTTCTAAAGGGTAGAACGTTAAACATTTTCCACTTAAATGTTTTTGGAAATAAATGTTATGTGTTGAATAAAGGAAAACCTAATTGGGATAGTTTGATGCAAAGTCTGATGAGGCTATATTTTTGGGATATTGATAAAAAAAATGTATAATCCAAATTTTACTTATATTCAAAAAAAAATACTATCTAAATTTATCTTCTTTTTTTGCATGAAAGAAGCAAAACACTCCATAATTAAAGGAGCACATCGACACCACAACTAGAACGACGCAATA
>NW_021554891.1:0-218 GCF_001605985.2 Dendrobium catenatum
TGCTTGTACGGATGTTGCAGATCCGGTGGCGTGGCGTTATAGTTATGGACGCCTTCTGTCTGCTTGTACGAATGTTGCAGATCTGGTGGCGTGAAATAGCAGCTTCTGAGTAGAGTTATTCACTACTTCGTACAAGTAGACTGTCGTGCACTACTTGTTGCTTTCTGCAGGTGGATCATAGTGCACTAACAAGTCTCCTGCCTTGGGTCGTAGGAGCT
>NW_021554892.1:0-949 GCF_001605985.2 Dendrobium catenatum
GACCCAAAAATTTCGGGTTCGGGTCAACCCGAACCCGAAATGGGTCGGGTTTGGGTTAACCATTTCGACCCGTTTCAAAAATTGGGTCAGGTTTGGGTTAACCCTTTGACTAGAATTGACCCGATTTTGACCCGACAACCCGAAATTGACCCATTTTTGACCCAAAAAAGAGGAGATAGACCCATTTTGACCCGAGAACTAGCAATTTTTTGTTGGAAACGGGTCATTCAGGTCATGTCGAGTTGACCCGGACCTAAAGCGGGTCGGGCTCAAGTCAGGAAAACTGACCCATTTTCAAAAACGGGTCGGGTTCGGGTTGACCCAAATAGTGTCGGATCAATTCCGGATTCAACCCGAACCCGACCCGTGACCCAAAATTGACCCCCTAAATACTCCCACTCCCGTCGCTTGACTATTATCCATTAACCTCTATCACGAGACTATAGTATTTCAAATTTACAATTATTGAAAATCAAAATGAGATTGAATTACTTACAAACTTTTCCTAACTAAAACATGGGCGAAAATGACCAAAACTCACTCTCTCTCTTCCCATTTCCTCTTCATCTCCCTTTCCCTCTCTTCTTCCACACCAAGCCACATTGGAATGAGTGGAGGATTTTAGTGCTTAGGATTTGATTTATATAAATATTATTATACCTAACCACAACTCTCTGACCCAGTGCCGCAACAGAGATGCTGAATTTAAAATTACTATAAAACAAATACTTCAATGTCGCACTACAATTTCTAGCTCCACTTTGATCTATTTCTATGCTGAAGAGCTTGAGTTGTTACATAAGATCATTTAATCAACGTCACCCGACTACAATCCTTCAATCAATAGTCCTCCAAGTACCATCGCTAGAAGTGGATTCATCTTCAAAGTCTCAGAAGCACCTCAACAAGATGTAAACGAACCTCAGCTCTTCAATATCAAATCAAATAT
>NW_021554893.1:0-325 GCF_001605985.2 Dendrobium catenatum
GTAAGTACTCATCATAAGCACATTGGTACTGATATCTTTCATTTGATCCCTCATAAAATTCATGTCATGATGATACTGTACGGCCTGCTGTTGAAGATGAGTCTCAATTTGATTAAAGCGTTGATCAAAATGAGTCTCTAAACGATCAAATCTTTGAACCAAATCCTAATAATTTAGTTCACTAACAGGTGTAGGCTCAGCTTCTTCTTCTGACTCACTAATAACAACATGAGTTTTTTGTGGCTCCTCCTTATTGAAGATTGCTCTAAATGATGCATCATTGTAGTAGAGCGGTTCTTCAAATTCTTGTCTGGATGAATCAAAT
>NW_021554894.1:0-225 GCF_001605985.2 Dendrobium catenatum
TGCGCGCTGTCTCCACCACGTTGAAAGTCGACCGAGATTCGAATTAAGCAATTGGACCTTGTACCGCAGCTATTCAGCCTGCACCTCAGTAAGCCCAGTCGGCAAACTCTCGATGCTTTATAAAATACAAATCTCCCTATCTAGTTCCTCTTTGAGATTGTTTAACATTTTGAACTTGTTTTTGCTCAAGAAGAACAGGGCCTTCAAAGAACGTTGGCATTTCCT
>NW_021554895.1:0-265 GCF_001605985.2 Dendrobium catenatum
AATAGATCAAATGTAAATAACACTTTAAACCTAATTTAAATCACTTGTAAAAAAATTTAAGTTAAGTTAAATAAATTCAAAGAAATTTAATTCAACCTAAGTAAAATTTAATTCAATACTAATTAAATAAAAGTCAATTCAAAGATAAAATAAATAACTAAGTAAAGCTCAATTCATGTTAATTAAATACAAATTAAATATTTAATCTAGTTAAATCCAAATCAAATATTAATTAAATTTAAATCAAATTAAAATAAATTAAGAG
>NW_021554896.1:0-234 GCF_001605985.2 Dendrobium catenatum
CACCCCAAACCACCCCATATCCGCCTTATGTTACTACTATTGCTATTAAATACGTGAGTCCTAGCAAGTTTTTACTCGATCAAGCATCTATATTATATCCTCATGAGTATGAGAGTGGTAGGCTAGTGGAGGTGGTGGCACTAGTTCTGGTGCAAGTGGAGCTATAGGAGCAGTTCCCCCTTTTCATCAAAATAATGTTCTTCATGCCCTTTCCCCCATTGATTATGGAATAGA
>NW_021554897.1:0-281 GCF_001605985.2 Dendrobium catenatum
GAGCAACAGAGTTTTGCTTCATACTAGACCAAGAGACTAAAGATTGTCCAATGAATTGACCAGTTCCAGAAGTGCTCTTTCTATCAACCTTGCATTCTGCAAAATCAGAGTCAGAAAAATCAATAATCTCAAAAGAAGTGCTATGTCTAGGGTACCAAATCCATAATCCTTGTGTCCCCAAAAGGTATCTAAAAATCTTCTTAACAGCAGTCATGTGGGATTCCTTAGGGTCATCTTGAAACCAAGCACAAAGGCAAACACTAAACATGATGTCAGGTCGG
>NW_021554898.1:0-335 GCF_001605985.2 Dendrobium catenatum
CAAAACTATGAATTCAAAGTAAAACAGGTTAAAAAGGTTCTTTTTTATTATCTAGTTTTTATAAGGCTATAAAAATCAATATTTAAATTGAAAAGGAGTGGTAGATTTATTTGAACAAGCAATCAACGGTTTCTTTTTCTTTTTTTTGGGGACATTTAGATCAATTAAGGCAAATTCACACACACATCACATACACAAAGACTCGAACCGAAGATCTCTTAGTTGGTAGCCTAAGCTCTCAACCAACAGGCCAAGATGAGTTATGTTAATCAATCAACGGTTTCTATAAAGCCTTTGTAAAGTCAACTAAGAAAATAAATTGATACCTCGAAATG
>NW_021554899.1:0-801 GCF_001605985.2 Dendrobium catenatum
AATCTATTGATTATTACCCAAATAAAAGAAAAATTCAATAGACAAAAGATAATTAAGGATGAAAACCCCCTAAGCAACCCAACCACAAAAACCATAAAATAGCAAGAAATCAGTCAATAACCCTTGCAGAAACTAGACAATCATGAAAAAGTGAAATAAACACGGGAGTCAAAAAACCAAAAGAAAATTTAAAGGAAAGAGGAGAGGAATGCACTCAAAAAGCATAGTATCAAACAAAACTAATCTTTGAGAAAGCATCAAAGTTGCCTAGCTAATCCAACACATCCACCAACAAACAACAAAGAATCAAAATAAGGAAAGATATTCTAGACACAGACATAGCCACCAAAATAAAGATAAAATTTAAAGAAAATAAACATTTCCATGTATCACATAAGATGTAGGCACCATAAGGCAAACATCCCACCAATTCCAACAAAGCCACCACCATGTAGCACCCCCATTCCTCATAATTCCTAACTACCAGCACCATCTAACACCTATCAAGAGGATAGCATAAATGGTAGTAACAAAGGACCTTCCCAAATATTAGACATAGACATAAAATCATAGTCCGTAAAAACCACTATACCACAGAAGTTTCAAAGTGCAATGAAATAAAATGATAATAATAATAAGAGGCAAAAAAACTAGCATATAAGAAAATGGAAGATAAGAAATCCAATAAAATTATCCAATATCTATACAATAGAATACATTATTCCTTTATACTCTATTGCGAAATATGAATAGAGATCAAGAAAAAAAAAAGAAGCAACACCTGCCTTCAGCAGATCCAAA
>NW_021554900.1:0-578 GCF_001605985.2 Dendrobium catenatum
AGAAGACCAAGAAATAAGTGATGATCCAAAAAATTGATAAGTTCCAGATGTGCTTTTTCTATCAACCTTACAACCAGCATAGTCTGCATCAGAATATACAACTAAATGACATGATAATAAATTTTTGGGATACCATAAGCCTAAATTATGAGTTCCAATCAAATAGCGAAATATTCTCTTAACTGCTATTAAGTGTGATTCCTTAGGATTAGCTTGAAATCTTACACATAAACATACGGCAAATATAATATCAGGTCGACTAGCAGTAAGATACAAAAGTGAACCTATCATACTCCTATAAAGTTTTTGATCTATTGGTTTTCCTGATTCATCTAAATCAAGTCTAGTTGATGGGCTTATAGGAGTTTTACTCAATTTGAATTTCTTCATATCAAACCTTTCTAATAAGTCATTTATATATTTGGTTTGACATATGAATTTGCCAGACTCTAATTGTTTTACTTGAAGTCCTAAGAAAAAGGTGAGTTCTCCCATCATACTCATTTCAAACTCTTTTGACATTAATGAGGAAAACTCTTGACATAAACTTTCATTTGTACTTCCAAATAATATATCAT
>NW_021554901.1:0-255 GCF_001605985.2 Dendrobium catenatum
AACCTAGTACATTACCATGCAAAGAAGTTAATTGTAGACAAACTTTGGATAGTATTTTTGTAGATTTATTTTGAATGACTTTGAAGTTCTTTGTGATCTTAAAGGTACACAAGATATTTTAAATGTATTATCCTAAAGGTACTCAAGATATTTTAAATGTATACTATCCAATTTATTTTGGGTGTATTATCCCACTGTGGAAGCTTGGTGATAAAAAATGATAATAAATTACTTTGATAGTAAATAATGTCATAT
>NW_021554902.1:0-259 GCF_001605985.2 Dendrobium catenatum
GTTCCATTTCAGATGAATCAGTACCAGATTCTGCCCAGAATGCTTTTGGATTCTCTTCTTGTCCTTCTTGAACTTAGGTTTCTACTCAATCTTTTCCTTGCTTGTGTTGTCTTGAAGTGTCAGGCAAACAGTTCTCACATGTCCTGATTTCCTGCATTCATAACAAAGAACATTAGAAGATCCATTAACATGTTTATGATCCTTACCTTTTCTCCAATTTTGATGATGCTTTTGCTTCTTCCTTAGAAAGTTTTTGAAT
>NW_021554903.1:0-232 GCF_001605985.2 Dendrobium catenatum
TTTTTTTCAAGCCATCATATATATATGTGCATGGAGAGAAATTGACAAATAAAGAATCATAATAGAAATATACGTACAAGGGTCATCACGTCTAGTAGAAGACTCAGGACTCCTCTTCCTCCTCCGGCCACGAACTCTAAATGGCTCTACATGTGCTGGAGCATAATCTCTCTGTTCTAAAGAATCCCTCAACTATCTAGATCCCCTGATCCTCCTACTATATCTCCGAATG
>NW_021554904.1:0-752 GCF_001605985.2 Dendrobium catenatum
AAATTTACCTCGGAACTTATTAGTTAAAACTCCCTCTCCGAATAAAAAGCAAAGCGCGGGCGGAGGCCGGGGCTGAATGTTCGGAGCCCACAAATTTCTGGCGACTCCACTGGGGATTGGTTTCTCTTTCCATCTTTGACTAGTCATCTCAGTACTATAGTAGCATCCATATCGATTCATACTTAAAATTTTAAGTATCCTAAGAATGATCGTTCAAAAAGAAAATATTTCCATTGAAATAACGTATTTAGCTATATTTTAAATTTATATTATTTGAACTGCTCGATAATGTTATTTTCTCTTATTTTTGTGCTATGTGCAAGTCTCTGCATTTTGAAAGTGCGAGGTGATGTATCAGATTCTGATTACTAACCCTTGCCTTTCATTTATGCAGATGGATCTACAGAACACCTCGATGACCGTCCAGCTGGGACGAGGAGCCAGGATTCAGCTGGCTAATGCTGTTATTGAGATTAGAAACACTGGAGCTACCATCCAGTTTGGTAGCGTTGACTTTCCGGTGATTGCTGCAAGGAATGCCGTCATTCCAGCGAATGGTAGGAATGTTGAGAAGTCTGCCAGAAAACTCAATGCTGAGGAAGCTGTCACCCGTCGTGTACATCTTCCATTACAACGACCTACTACAGAAACTTCTCGTGAGAGGATTTCTGTGTTCGAGAGGCTGTCACAACCAGAATTCCCAGCCACCAAGAGAATTGTGGCTGCCAGAAGAATCTTAGTGGTGACTGCCA
>NW_021554905.1:0-378 GCF_001605985.2 Dendrobium catenatum
AGGGACCCGAGTTGAACCCTAAATTCAAAATAAGCCTCGTGAGAACCCACCAAGTGAGATCCCCCAGCCTACCTCCACTCCCCAATTTACCCTACTTACCCATAACGAAGAAGATTGAAGCATTAATAGATGATGAGATCATTTCCACCAAGGAAGGAGGTCACCGCAGGAACATAGTTCATTGGACAGGAAATCAGAGACAGAGGACATGCGGATTGATCAGGAGGAGCTCCAGTGAGATTACTAGAGTGGTACGGGAGTTCTACCGATGATTACTCGACGGGGTCGAGTTTTCTCCCACCTGGGGAGAATGATGAGGACATCGTCAGCAATTTCGACAAGTGTGCCATCGGAGACACCGGAGATCGACGGCCACGA
>NW_021554906.1:0-280 GCF_001605985.2 Dendrobium catenatum
TACTTGACTGCTAGCAGATCAGCTATCATGTTTAGTGTTTGCTTGTGTGCTAGATTTCAATCTGATCCAAAAGAATCACATTTGCTAGCAGTGAAAAGGATTTTAAGATACTTACTAGGAACTCAGAACTTAGGAATTTGGTATCCAAATTTTAGCTATTCATTTGCAATTATTGGTTATTCAGACTCTAATTTTGTAGGCTGTAGAGTGGATTGGAAAAGCACTTCTGAAACATGTCAATTAATTGAAAATTCATTAGTTTCATGGTCTAGTAGAAAAC
>NW_021554907.1:0-342 GCF_001605985.2 Dendrobium catenatum
GAAGGCTCTCCCCAACCACACATTGCGGGACTCCCTTACAATGCCCTGCGTCGTGAACTGCAAAAATTGGTACGGGAAGAGTTCCCCCGAGGAGATGTGAGGCATGCTATCCGACAGAGGAATTTCCAGGAATCATCACCTATAACGGAAGCCATTCTTCAGTACCCCATTCCGGTCGGATTCAAAGTGCCAAACGTTGAGTCCTATGACAGGACGACCGACCCATATGAGCATATCGACTACTACAGAACAATCATGCATATTCAACGAGCATCAGACGTGCTCCTCTGCCAGGTCTTTCCCGTCACCCTTAAAGGACAGGCCCGAATGTGGTTCTACTCG
>NW_021554908.1:0-523 GCF_001605985.2 Dendrobium catenatum
TCCAAAACTAATTATGGCGGTTGATTCTTTCTGAATTAAGCAGATCGTCCTGGCTGATACAGGTATCGTCCAAGCCGATCTGTTGATGGCTGCCTTAATGAGGATGCCCTAATTAGGGTTTCTGATTTTGGACATATCGTCCCGGCCGATATTATCAAAAATAGAAATCTTATAGGGAACAACAGGATATCTTCCAAGTTACAAACCAACTGGTCCCATACCAAATACAACAAACTCAAGAAAGGAAAAAAAGATTACAAACTGACTCAGACCTAGTCTACCCAATCTTGAGCTGGTTCCAAATTGCAATCTGATTGTGTGGACCTGAAAACGTTAGCACATAAGGCAATCGTAGAGAAATAAATGTTTGCTATCATCAAAATCATAAACCATTGATCCGCAACAATCTCCCCATTTTTTATGATGGCAAACAATTCAATTTGAATTTTCAAAAAAAAAAACAATTTCTCCTAATCTCCCCCTTAATAGAATAAATCCTTTTAAAAAAAATAGGGGAGATAAA
>NW_021554909.1:0-305 GCF_001605985.2 Dendrobium catenatum
TTTTCCAACAAAATAATAATAATAAAAATAAATTTTTTATTTCCGTCGATGTCTTTTCACACACCTCAATTAAACGTGAAGTTTTAAAAAGGATGTGAAAACGCAAAAAGAAAAAAAAAATTGTCCTGTTAGATCCTTTTTAAATTATCTTCTAATTACTTCCTTTCTCCTAATTAAGATTTAGTTTGAAACAATTTTTTTATTACTTCTTAAAACAATTTTTTATCCTTCTTACACTAAACCTAAATCTTCAACCATGATGCTTTTTAAAAATTCATCATATAAATCTTTGCATGAGAGTGTGA
>NW_021554910.1:0-248 GCF_001605985.2 Dendrobium catenatum
GAAGAAATCCGTACACAAATCCGTACACAGAAGAAAACCAGTCAATCCGTCAAATCAATCAAGTCGTCAAATCAATCAATCCGTTAAATCAATCGCTATCAATTCAAATCAATGCGATCTAATCAATCAAATATCTATTCGATGAAATCAATATGAGGAAAGCAGTGAATCTATATACAAACTCAATAAATCCATAGGCAGTAGTATAAGAAGAAATCAATGAATCTATAGGAAACAGTATCAATGAT
>NW_021554911.1:0-241 GCF_001605985.2 Dendrobium catenatum
AAGTACATACGAAGTGAAGAAGATAATGAAAGCATTTAATCTTGGATATACGAAGATAGATGCATGTCCTAATGATTGTATGCTATTTTGGAAAGATCGATCTGATCAGAATATATGTCATATATGTGGAGCTCAAGATGGTCAACTATGATGAAGAATACTTCTGAAGGAAAAAGAACTCGTATGAAATCAGCCAAAATTGTTAGATATTTTTCATTAATTCCTAGACTTCAAAGATTTT
>NW_021554912.1:0-201 GCF_001605985.2 Dendrobium catenatum
ATTGGAAAAATTTACCATATAAACCTCAATCCAAACATCATGAGATAGTTTAGAGTCTAGATTGATTCAAACACATGCTCGTGCAAATTCTCGTCTTCCGCAATTAAAATTTTTCCCATCCAAGAACATTGGAACTCCTATCTTTGAAATAATCTTTGTAACATTAACCTCATCCCAACAATGTAAAGGAAAATGAGGCAA
>NW_021554913.1:0-204 GCF_001605985.2 Dendrobium catenatum
GCCTGAGCGAAGTCGCACTTCTTGAAATTGACCTTCAACTGATGCTCCCTCAGCACCCCCAACACCACTCTCAGGTGCTTTAGGTGTTCCTCCTCAGTCCTGCTATAGATGAAAATGTCATCAAAAAATACCAACACAAACCTGCGAAGGTGTGGCTTGAAAATTCAGTTCATCAATGCCTGGAATGTGGCTGGTGCATTGGTG
>NW_021554914.1:0-301 GCF_001605985.2 Dendrobium catenatum
ATTAAATCTTTATATATCTTTGTAATAAATACATCAATATCGCTTGAGAAAACTCATGCACTCAATATTATAAACTTGGCAATCAAAAGCACAGCTCTAATTCATAAAGTTGCTCTAGGCTGTCTATAACCAAAAGTATTTTTAATTTTCATGAGATGTGGGACTAAATGAGAAGAGTTTGTAATTTTATTAAGTGGATGATGTTGCGAGTTTAGGTTTTTCCCCCATTGTAAAATATATTCCAATGCACAAAATAAGAGCTATATATTATGATATTGGGCAAATGAAATTTCAGTAATTA
>NW_021554915.1:0-275 GCF_001605985.2 Dendrobium catenatum
CATATCGTATTGGATGATATTATATCATAATGTACTATATTATTTAGAAAATTTGCCTTTTTGTAGTCCTTCATACCAGGACTAAGGATATTTTGACTTAGCGTACTGTACAATCTTGGATCGTACTATACAAACAGAAACAACTAAATTAAAAATTTAGGATTTCCTGGAGCCTGATTTATATATAAAACTTATGTCTTTTAAAAGAGAATATGAGAGAGGAACGTGATAAGAAGTGGACTTCTTGAGAGAGAGCTACTTGATGAGATTTTGGG
>NW_021554916.1:0-521 GCF_001605985.2 Dendrobium catenatum
CTATTCTGATAGGATTAGGAGGATGTAGGATCCTCTCACCTTCTTTCTTGATATTTGATATGGTCAAGCAGGCAGTTAGTCCACTTTACCTTCTCTTTCCCCTCTATTATGCACTTACGAAAGTAAGGCAGGTAGATTAGCTACTCCACCTCTTCATTACCACTATTTTCCTTTTATTGTTAAAGGGTTATTATGTTCCTTTCTTTATCCTACTTTTGTCATATGTGCCAGGTAGAGACTCTGCTGTCGGCACATACACTAGGTAGAGGTGACCATGTCCTCTTAATATCACCTCGGCATATTCATCGAGTGGTAGTGGTGTCTCTTGTCCTCTTCTTATCACCTCAGCATATGCATCGAGTGATAATGGAGGGTATCCTTATTCTCTTCGTATCACCTCAGCATATGTGCCAGGTGGTAGTTGAGTATTCCTTATCCTCTTCAAATCACATTAGCAAAAGTGTCGGGTGGTAGTTAAGTGTTCCTTATCCTCTCCTTATCATCTCAGCATATGCACTAGG
>NW_021554917.1:0-381 GCF_001605985.2 Dendrobium catenatum
TTGAAACCCCTAACGTAGTAGGAGGATTTGATCACACATATCAAAGAGATTATAATTAGTTTTCTCTCTGCACGCATTTGCATAATTTTTTGTTTTGGTTCAGATAATAGTTTTTCTATTGATTCTTTCGGTTTTGATTTTCTGTTTCGGCCTAACTTACTTCAGGCTTTTGATTTTTTGGATACTAATTTTAATACTACTATAGAGAAAAACTTATGTTTCTCGATTATTGCTTACTTGGTTTATCATCTTTGGAGGGAGAGAAACAACAGGAGATTCTCTAATACTTGGTTGGCCCCGACTATAATTGCTGTCAACATTACTAAGCTCATTCAGTTCAAGGCTGGGAATTGGAAAAATGCAGATATACTTATTCTTAAA
>NW_021554918.1:0-511 GCF_001605985.2 Dendrobium catenatum
AGCGGCAGTTTCATGAGAATCCAGAGAGGGCTGAGGGTTGATCGCGAATTAGGAGAGAGTAGTTGGGTTTCGTGCGACTGGAGTGAGGTTTCCTGCGAACTAGAGTGAGAGTCGGTACTGGGTGGTTTCACGAACTGGAGAGGAGATGGGGCCTTGCGAACTGAGAGAGTGAGGGGGCGGTTTAGTTGTGCAAATTGCAGGCGAGTGAGGGAGGCCATTCGGGATGCCTCGTGTGTGGGGAGGAAGTTCCGAACTGCAAGCCTGGAATGCGAGAGAGAGACCGTGCGCTTCATGCGAACTGCTAAGGGAGAGAGTGGATTTCCGAAATATGAGAGCAAGAGATCGTGTGTGTTCGGAACTGCTGAAGAAGAGGGTCACGGGTATGAGAGGAAGAGATCGCGTGTGTTCGGAACTGCTGAAGAAGAGGGTCACGGGATCCTGCGAACTGCTGTCCGAGAGAGAGAGAGAGCAGGCCGTTCGGGTGAGTGGGTTTGGTTAGACCGGCCAAGCT
>NW_021554919.1:0-252 GCF_001605985.2 Dendrobium catenatum
TGCCGAATTGTTGTGGGAATGATATACATGCAGTTTTCCATTGTTTTAAGTTTCCGGATTGTTGTAGGAATGAAATATATGCAGTTTTCCACCGTTTTGAGCTTCCGAATTGTTTTAAGAGTGAGTTATGTTTAAGTTTCTCGCTGTTTTATAATAATTTGTTTTATATTGAGGTACTTTGTGATTGAATTCATGGTTGGAAAGGTTTGTAAATTGTTTTATGCTACGGTTTTGTAAGCGATCTTCAAACGA
>NW_021554920.1:0-255 GCF_001605985.2 Dendrobium catenatum
AGATATGTTGGATTATATAGAAATTAAGGTTTTTTTTTGGATAGTTTTCGTATTGCTTTATAAAGCAGTTTTTTAGTTAAAAAAATTTTGTACTAAAATTTTTTTTTAGAAAGCAGTAAGAAAACTGTCTGAATTAATGACATAAGATGCTAAAACAAATTTCACAATATTTAGGCTTCATTTGGGACAGCTTTTTGTTGCTTTCTAAAATAGTTTTCTAGTAAATAAATTCTTGAATTAGAAAATTTTTATACT
>NW_021554921.1:0-326 GCF_001605985.2 Dendrobium catenatum
AGGGAGATCTCTTCAAGATCATATTTTAATTGCTCATTAGCATATTCATAAGTTCAGATTCTCTAAAGATTCCAAAGGGTTGGTGTCTATCAAATTAGACATGGAACAAGCATACGATTCTATGGGATGGGCAACTCTTCAAAAAATTCTTTCTTATTTTGGTTTTCCTGAATTCTTCTCAAAGCTTATTCTAGAATGTGTGCAGGAGCCTGATTTCTCTATTTTAATTAATGGATCTCCCTCCAATTGGATTAAAGCCAGATGCGGATTTAGACAAGGGTGTCCCTTGTCTCCTTACCTTTTCATTTTATGTTCTCAGCTTCTTT
>NW_021554922.1:0-263 GCF_001605985.2 Dendrobium catenatum
GAGAGTGTGAAAGGACGACGGTTCTCTGCCAACACTTTGGATTGTGTGAAAGGACGACGGTTCTCTGCCAACACTGTGGGTTGTGTGAAAGGACAGACAGTTCTCTGCCAACACTGGGGATTATGTAAAAGGATGACGGTTCTCTGTAGCACTGGGGAGTTGTGAAAAGAGTGTGTTGTAAAGGCTTCTCCGCCTTGCTGTGTGTGCAAAAGGAGAGTCACTATTTGTTTTAGTGCAATACTCAGAGGGTGCCTCTGGGGAGT
>NW_021554923.1:0-296 GCF_001605985.2 Dendrobium catenatum
TAAAAGATCTTATTGCTTTGATGTGCAGCTGCCACTGAACGGTGGATATTAGCTTAGATTTATACTCGATTGGCTTTCATGATCGGTAGTGGAGTTTCTGCTGAAATTCTGCTTCGCTGTTGTGTAAACTTTAGAAAGTATTTAAAGTTCTAATTGCATTTAGTAGATTTACGACATGCAGAAATTTAATTTTAATTTCTTATTTTGTTGTTGTTGTTGGGTTGTGCTCAGTGCTTTTAAATATTTATGGGAGAATCTGCTTTTTCTGCAAAAACAAAAAAAATGTATATGTTTTT
>NW_021554924.1:0-287 GCF_001605985.2 Dendrobium catenatum
TGGACGATGCTTACAGAAAATCACCTGGAACAAATCTAGGCAAATTCTGGAGCAGATTCTCAACTGATCGTCCCAGGACGATCCCAGATCGTCCTGGACGATCCTGGAGCAGATTTTGATATTACACAAGGAACCAACACCGGATAATCTTTGGGAGACTTCGAAGGAGATGACTGTAGGAGGAAGACCTGAGAACAACTTCAAGAAGCTCATAGAAATAAAATTACACGAGAAAAGGGCGAATGGGCTCTGTTTCAAATGAGACGAGAGGTATACGCCAAGGCACT
>NW_021554925.1:0-637 GCF_001605985.2 Dendrobium catenatum
TGGTGCAACCTTCGTGCTCCTATATGGAGGTGAGTTGCAAGTTGATGACAAATTCGCACCAAGTTATTCTGGGGTAGGAATCGTCCCTTACATATGCCAAGAAATATAAACTTAGAGCAGCTTAAGTTAAGGATACTTAGAGCACTTAAGTATGATCATACAAAGTTTTCTGTGAACTTTGTCTGTCGAGTGCCTGTGGGAAATGAGTTTGTCGCTTCACATGTTGAAGATGACGATGTTTGTGAAGTTTTATTATGTCAGGCCGAAATAGAATTTCTCATCATGTATGTTGATGTCGAAGAAATTAATGTGAGTGAAGATAACACTGAGCCTCCAAATTCACAAAGATATGCAACTTCAACCCAAGTTGAAAGGGTTGATGTGGTTACTAGTCCTTCAAGGGAATAAGCAATAGAAGAAGCCCTTCATTAGTGAGTTCCCTATATCACATATCACAAATAGTTATGTAGAAATATGTATTATTGATTAATAAATGATATATAATATTTTCAATGTAGTGATACAAAGAATTAACAGACGTAGGAACCTCTAGTAGCGTCTACACAATCAATCCCTTCATATCATTGCGATTATGAGACTATGAGTAGTGGCTCTAGTGAGCAGTGCTATGATGATG
>NW_021554926.1:0-339 GCF_001605985.2 Dendrobium catenatum
CTCCATAATTTGGTCAAAATCAAGGAGTCAACATTTTTGGTCAACTCTAGGTCAAAATCGGGTTAAAACTTCTAAAAATTATAACTGTTCATAGAAAACTCCAAATTGAATGTACCACCTGTCTAACAACTCATAATTAGGTCTAGTACTTATTTAAAATCTGAAACCCTTAAGATTAACTCTAGTTTTAAAAATCAAAATTTGACCCCTTAGTTAACATATCCAGATAATCCTCTAAAATCTATAAACTCCCCAAAATTCCAGAATTTTCTTAATTGTATAATAAAATTCTCAACCAACCCCTTAAAATCAGTAACCAACTCCTTTTTATATTAATCC
>NW_021554927.1:0-1001 GCF_001605985.2 Dendrobium catenatum
TAGATCATAAAACCTTCTGCTTGGTCTCTCTAATTGTATTGCGCATTAAGAAAATACTGATCATGCTAATGTTTTAGCTCAACATGGCTTACAATTTTGTGTGGGTCTAGTCAGACGCAGCCCCTTGCAATCCTTCCCAACCAAGCATCGCAAGGCCTCAACGCCCTCTCTACGCGAACATTTGCAGTAGTGGGTTTGATGTTTTTTTGCAAGTTATTTGTTGGGTGGAGCAAATTTATAACTGTTAGTGTTGTCTAAAATTTAACT
The DNA here is from genome assembly GCF_001605985.2 of Dendrobium catenatum. Taxonomy (NCBI): domain Eukaryota; kingdom Viridiplantae; phylum Streptophyta; class Magnoliopsida; order Asparagales; family Orchidaceae; genus Dendrobium; species Dendrobium catenatum. The sequence goes on from NW_021554927.1 coordinate 268, forward strand.
CAATCCTTCACTATAAAAAAATGGGTCAATATCAACCCCTATTTTTTCATATCCTTACATCATTAAAACTATGCAATTATACTGAAAATCTTCAAAAAAAATTAGACCTGATCAAATTGACATGAGTAGTGCAGTCATACTCTCACAAACCATATAAGAAGAAGGTCAAATCAAGTATTTATTTATTTTTTGGGACATTTAGGCCAATTAAGGCAAACTTATGCACACCACACATACACAAAGACTCAAACCTAGGACCTCTTAGTTGAAGCATAAGATCTCAACCAATAGGCCAAGGTGAGCTGTGTGCAAGTACTTATTTTTCACAAGAGCAAATGAACGCAAAGATGTCAGAACTGCAGAATAAATTTTCAAATTACACAACGCTGAAAGAGTAACAAAGATGATTGGAACAGTCGAAAAAGATATAAAAACAATGTTCAAAATCTAAACAACTTGTTGTAAAAGTTCTCTAGATGAAAATAGTAAAAGAAGGTAGGAGGATGAAGTGATAAATAGGAGTTGTGAATTCAGTAACCTCCCTTGAGGTCATTAACAACATCATATGGAATAGGCGTCACTGTTTCTAATGTGGCGCCCTCAACCATGAAACCAGGCTTAGGTCCTTCGGGTTGCCTCTTTGTGCTAATGATCTCGCCACGAGCTTTGGCCTCTGCCTTCAGCTCATCGTTTTTCTTCTTCCTCAGACGGAACTCTTCCGCGCATCTTGAAGG
>NW_021554928.1:0-906 GCF_001605985.2 Dendrobium catenatum
AGTTTGGGAGGAGGCAGCTAAGGCTGAGAATTGGAATGGGAATTAATGAGATTAACTTGGGAGAGAGAAAAGTCAAACAAAATCTGAAATTAATTCTCAGATTTAATAAAATTGGGGGGAAGGATTTGAATTTGAATTCAAATTCAAATCAAAGGATTAATGGGAGGTGAGAAATTATGGGAGGTAATTAGAGTCTTAATGGAGAGCAATTAATGAAAATTGGAGAGAGAGGGGAAAGATTAAGTGGCCGGCCATGTAGGGAGAGGGGAGGGGGAGTTAATTGCTTAGTATGTGGGGCCCATGGAAATTACTAAAGGTTTTAATCAAATCTGAAATTTTAATACAGATTTCATTAAATGAGGAAGTTTCCTAATTGAAATTTATTAGGGAGGGAATTATTTGAATTCAAATATTGGATTGAATTCAAATTAATAAACCTTCCTAATTGGGAGGATTATTTTAGGAAAGTATTTATGGGCTTAGAATTTTGAAATTCAAATTCCATGGGAGAGGGAGAGGTGGCCGGCGGCATGGGGGTGGAGATGAGGACGGGCTGTGGTGGAGATGGTGGTTTTGGGAGGGGTGGCCGACGACTGGATAGGCCAAGGCAGCCGGTGGGTTGGGGAAAACAGGGGCTTGAGGTGGAGGAATTTAGGAGAGAATTTGGGTGGTGAGAATGGCCGGCGGTGGTAGCTATAGACGTAGAAGGATGGAGAGGGAATTCGATGCAAGAAGAAAAATAAAAGAAAAGGAAGATAAGAGAACCGCGAACCTTGGAATCCACCAAGATTGACGGGTATTGCTTTTGCCCCACTTGGGCCTCTCTTCTCACAAACTCACTAAGAGATCATTCCAAGAGAGAGAACTTAAAACTCACAAAGAGATCCATAAGCACAAATTGAAAAT
>NW_021554929.1:0-295 GCF_001605985.2 Dendrobium catenatum
AATGTCGGGGCACAAAAAAAATGGAGACAACACAATTTTTTTATTTCTTCTTTTCTCTTTTTTTTTCTTTTCATTCTTTTTTTTTCTCTTCCTCTCACAAGTGCACACACACAATATATATTATGATACTAATAATATTAGTAATATTAACTAATAATATTAGTAATCATAACACTAGTAATTATAGTTAATATATATATAACAAATAAAATAAAATAACCTAATCACTACCTTCATAAGATCGGGCAGGAGGCACGACTGAAGCTTGAGTTCGGCTATGGGAGCTGTTTGAAAT
>NW_021554930.1:0-249 GCF_001605985.2 Dendrobium catenatum
CAATAGGTGTCGAGACATTAGTTTGACTATAATTTTGTTGAATTTGGAATTTTGACGTTCTTCAATTTAATTTTCTTTTAAAATTCAATTCAAATATTGCATTGAGATTCATATCTAGCTTTATTTTAATATTATTTTCTTATAATTTTTTACTGTATAATGTTTGTCCTCCCCATAAAATGACTGAATGAAAAATAAAATACATTTACTGCAGCAGGAAATTGGAAACAACTGATTTAGAAAATCCAT
>NW_021554931.1:0-285 GCF_001605985.2 Dendrobium catenatum
GCTTGTGTCAGAATGTTGAACTTGTAATCCAAGGAATTTATGAAGGTTGCCAAGATTATTAACCATGAATTGATGTTGTAGATCAGTCAGTAATTTGGAAATAGCAGCTCTATCATTTCCCATGAGTAAGATATCATCCAACCATTTCAGAATATTTATCTTTTACCAAAAGAACTTATGTTGTTGCTGATTTTTGATTACTTGTTTCTCCATGAAAATGTATTCAACTTCTCTCAATCAAACTAAAACATGTCAATACAACAACAACAACAACATCAAGCCTTT
>NW_021554932.1:0-384 GCF_001605985.2 Dendrobium catenatum
CTATTTCCTAAATCAAATATTAACTATTTTTAATTCTTATATTTAAAATATTTTATCCTCATTCTACTTCAAATCAACACATAATTTAAATATGTATATAATAAAACAAAATTAACCTACCGGATTTTGACTTGCTCTGCTCCATAAGAATCTACAACGAAACTTTATTATTATTATTATTTTGGGAGATTTACATACATACCACTCTATATTATTCTATTTACATATTTAACACCTAAAACTTTAATATTACATACATACCACCCTATACTATTTTAATATCAAATATGTCATTCATATATAGGGTGGTATGTATGTAATATTAAAGTTTTAGGTGTTAGATATGTAAATAAAATATTATAAAGTGGTATATATGTAAATTTT
>NW_021554933.1:0-398 GCF_001605985.2 Dendrobium catenatum
AGCCGGCAGTTGGGGCGGGGAAGAGAAGAAAAGAAAATAATATAGATTAAATCACGAGCCACGGACTCTTCCAACGACTGGTGGGTATTACGCTTGCGCTCACCTTGAGCTCTCTCTCCCTTCTCTCTAGTGCTCACACAAGAAGAAGAAGAAGAAAAAGACAATTTTTTATTATCAAATCATTATCCTTTTACAACACATAAGACCACAATATATATATCTCAAACATGAATAAAAAAGTACGCAATTGCCCTCCGAGCTACAATAACAAGACACTTACCCATAGGGGTAAATTGGAAAAACAACAAAACTACATAAATTACAACATAAAGAAATTAATCAAAAGTAAAGGTACTGAATAATAGACGTCGATCTATGATTCTATCGTCAGTACACAT
>NW_021554934.1:0-277 GCF_001605985.2 Dendrobium catenatum
ATTGTTGTGTGGTTGACGCCCCCAAGCCCTAGGTCCTTTAGAAACTTAAATTTGTGCTTCCCCGAAATCCTATGATCGCTGTCCTCTTTGTAAACTTGGGAAAATCCGGAGATTTTTGCCAAGTTGCCCTCATGTGAGAGCCAAAAGGGAATGGTGATGTGCGTAGGGTTGTTGGATTGGTATCCAACACTCTCCAAATGCATGTGATATCACTCATATTGTGCCCAATCCATCACCCACAATCATGCCCTAGGGTAGACGCTATCATTTGACCTCA
>NW_021554935.1:0-201 GCF_001605985.2 Dendrobium catenatum
CGCCGCCCGCCGTAACCGCCGATTAGCCATCGTTGAAGGACCGCCGACACGCCGTCGGTAACCTGACTGGCGGTACATTGGCCGGAACACCGCCGGTACAAAGCCGTGGAATAACCGGCGGTATAGGCCGCCGGAAATCCGTCGGCTAATTAAGTCGTCTGTAAAAATCGCCGGCAAATAGTTTCCTACGCCATTTTTTCC
>NW_021554936.1:0-206 GCF_001605985.2 Dendrobium catenatum
TTCCTAAAACATCCTCTTATTCAAAAATTTTCCCTCCGTCCATGCGTTTTAGCAGCTGTTTGGGCCCAGCGGATCCCGCTCCTGCGCGCGTTCCGCCTGGTTCCGCCCGACTTTGGGTCGTCGCGTGTAGAACCGGACCGGTCCAGCTGGGACCGGTCCAGGCGTAACAGAGGACTATAATTTCTAGGTGCTTACACTCTACTTAA
>NW_021554937.1:0-225 GCF_001605985.2 Dendrobium catenatum
GGGAACTGAAGAATTCGGTGAAGAAGCTGGAGTTGATTGAATGGCTGGATCGGCAATGGAAATTTCAGCAAAGTATGCAGCTGATGGTAATGAAGGAAAAAAATCAGGTGATGTTCAAGTACTTAACAGCTTTTCTGTGCTTTCCTACTGTGATGAAGATAATGAAAATAAGGATGATGGTGAAGCTAGTAATTCAAAAGGAAATGAACTAGATAAAGCTAGTAG
>NW_021554938.1:0-251 GCF_001605985.2 Dendrobium catenatum
ACAAGTCCTTAAGGGGACTATCAGCCCACTAATGCTCTGTTGACCTATGTATAATACCCAATGGAAGTAAAAATGAAATCATACATCTGCTATAAATCTTCTGCCAAATCACTGATATCCTGCTGGCTGAAACCTCGGACTACAGAACCATTCAAATCCCGCAAATCCAGCCGACGTTCGCGTCGCTTCTCCGTAAATCCTGCTGAAAATCTGTGACCTCACCTCGATCGAGAGCCCAAACGCGTCGTTAA
>NW_021554939.1:0-304 GCF_001605985.2 Dendrobium catenatum
CTTAAACCGCTAAAAAGAATTTTTCAAATTTAATGTGGATGGAGATTGTGGTGATTCGACTGGTGGTGGTGGTGGTACTATCCGGGATAGTAGTGGTGGTCTTCTTTTAGCCTTTGTTGGGCCTGCCCCTCTTGGTAATTACGATAAGGCTGTTACCATGGCTATTCTTTATGGTATCGTTTTATTTGTGTCCCTTAATTTAACTAATATTCTTATTGAGCTAAATTCTAAATATGATTTTCGGTCGTTTTTAGTTGAGGGAGATACGATTTGTTCCCCTGACCTTTTTTACTTGATTAGAGAT
>NW_021554940.1:0-324 GCF_001605985.2 Dendrobium catenatum
CTCTATTTATTGGTCGTTATTGATCCATTTTCTTGTAGTGAAAGGTCGAGCCAAATTCGAGGCAACATCATCCGTTATTGAAGGATTGAGCCAAATTTGTCACAAGAATGCATCTCAAAAAAAAATTGAAATTTCATTTTCATATATTTTCTACTCCAAAAAGAAACCATTTCACTATAATTACTCTGTATGATTCTAACTTTGAGTTCACCAAATTAGCCATCGAAAGAGAAAAGATTTTAATATGACAGGATAGGTTGCCTGAAAGCAACAATGGGGCATTGTGTTGAGCTGACAAGTCACCAAATAATGTATCACTTATCT
>NW_021554941.1:0-207 GCF_001605985.2 Dendrobium catenatum
AGTTATAAGAGCTAGTTAAGGTAGGTTTGAACTTAGTTTTAAAACAAATTTAACGCTTCATTTGAGACTGCTTTCTTACTGCTTTCTAATATTTTTTGAAATAAAAATTATTTAAACTGAAAACTTTTACGCTAAAAAGCTATTTTATAAAATCATAAGAAAACCATTCTAAAGGAAACCTAAATCAATTCAAATCAATTTTACAAA
>NW_021554942.1:0-278 GCF_001605985.2 Dendrobium catenatum
ATGAAGAGTATGCCACATAAGAAATGTTTTAAGACAGATGAGCAAATATGAGATGATACCAAAAGTGTAGCCACACTAAAAAAAGAGGTGGGAAATGCTTTCAAGGCTAGTATGACAGAAACAACAAATAGAACCCACAACGATATTTCTTTTTAAAAGAGCATCAACCCCCCAACAAAGCAAAGCTAACAAAAATAAGAGTATCTTAACACATGGTGCTTATGCCACACAAAATTACACAAAAAAAATCTCCCTATAACTTTTTGTAAAAATCTTAA
>NW_021554943.1:0-281 GCF_001605985.2 Dendrobium catenatum
ACTACATAAAAGTTAATATTATTATTGCAATATATATGTTTTCTTATTTTGTATTTCTATGCTCAAGTGATATTTATGACTTAGAAATATTTGAAATTTTAGATTATTGATTTTGGAAAGATTTGGTCTCAATTACTCTTCAAAATTATACAAAGAGTACAAAAATCAAAAGGAATACGCAAAGGTTCGCAAATATGAAAAAGAGGCACAAAATTAGCCCAATGTCAAAAGATGCATAAAAAAGCGCCCAAAAATTTGAAAAAGATGCGTAAAGCGCCACA
>NW_021554944.1:0-203 GCF_001605985.2 Dendrobium catenatum
CACCTATTCCATTGATAACTTACTTGGCTCACTCATTTCTTACGAGCAAGGTGTGAATTAAAGAAATCTTGATGCAGGTGAAAAGAAAAAGGAGAAAACAATCGCACTGAAGGCGCACAAATCGGATTCTGAATCTTCTGGGTCTGAAAGCGATGATATTGTCTTTATCACAAGGCAATTCAAAAGCTTTCTAAGGAAGAAAC
>NW_021554945.1:0-228 GCF_001605985.2 Dendrobium catenatum
GCTCCAATATCATGCTTAGTGATTTCCACTTTTTGTTTGAAGACATAGGAACTTATGCTAGAGTGGTCGGAGTTGAAACTCATGTTTGCTAGGAAATAGTGAAAGATTTGCTTGTTGTAGAAGTGGACGAGAGAAAGTATGAAATGGAATTGGGTTGAGGCAAAAAGGTGCATTACCTTATAATTTAACTCGCTTTGGATTAAAATGCGAGATGGAGTTATTTTGGCA
>NW_021554946.1:0-213 GCF_001605985.2 Dendrobium catenatum
CCCAGAACCACAAACATCACCCATTACTACCGTTAAACGAATTCACATTGTCCAGTAACAGCAAATTAACCAAGAGGGGATCTAAATTTTGAATATCCAATTCCTCATAAATACATAGAGACGAGCCCTTCTTTGCAAGCCAATCCGCACAGCCATTACCATCTCGTAAAATATGCGTAATATAACAATTCATCAACTGCATCAAATACTTAA
>NW_021554947.1:0-285 GCF_001605985.2 Dendrobium catenatum
TAACTCCTGGTAAAGCAGCTTGCCTTCTTTTTTTTTTTCTTTTTTTTTTAGCTTGCCTTCAGTACACCTTTCTTCTTCGGCTATTGATCCCAATAACTGAAGTTTATTTCTATAATATCTGGTTTATAAAGACTATAACAATCAGCAGCCTTTTACTAGCATTATAGCTTCAGTGACTTTCTTTCCCGAAGTTACATTCTTCGGCTCTATTTTTCCAAAGACTACAGTAGAATAAGCAAGCACATTCTTATTGCAACTTTCTTTCCTTGGTTCCTTCCGTTAACA
>NW_021554948.1:0-206 GCF_001605985.2 Dendrobium catenatum
AAACCAGCAGGTCACCCGAAACCAAACAACCAAATATATTTTGTTCTCGACTCTTGAGTCATAACAAATTAACAATACACACCTAACGATACACTGATAAGTGATAACAACCACAAGGCCGACAACCCATAGGCCACAACAAGTCAGTGAAGTCACTAAGTCGGCAAGTAGCCAAGCAGAATAAATGAATAATAGATATTGCCAAT
>NW_021554949.1:0-324 GCF_001605985.2 Dendrobium catenatum
AAAAACCTGGTTGAAATGGAAAAATGTAGGGAAAAAATGCCAAATAACCATAGACCAGGGGATAGAACATAGAGTCTTCAAACTACTGAAACAACCGTTATTCTAAAATAATTGGGTGCACCTTTTTAACAAAAAAAATTAAAAATAGCAGTTATTTTCAGAAGCAACAGCTAAAGAGAAAGAAAAATGTAAAATGGAATACAAATCAGGTATAGGAGAAGCTCATTCATTCAATTTTTTTCCCTGTGTGCAACTCAAGAACATTGAAACTTTAAAAGAAGATAAATACCTCAAACACACACACACACACACACACACACACAC
>NW_021554950.1:0-1686 GCF_001605985.2 Dendrobium catenatum
ACCTCATACAATACTAGTGAGCCATTATAGTGTGAGCCTAATTATTAGATAAAGGTGGTTTGAGGATTATAGTCAGGTGATTGTGATCTAGAAGGGAAGTTTCAATGGAAATGATTTGGAGTTGATCCAATGATGATGGTTGATTGGCAGTTTGGTTGTAGTAGACTCAAGTTTAATTTCACTGAAATTCTTAAAAATTTGATCGAGGGAGCGCTACAGTGCTAAGACTACATGGTGCTATGACGCTAAGCTTTGGAGATTTTTGGATTTGATTGAGCACGTTCACACTGGATCTAAAAAAATTATTTTTTAAATAAGAATATCCAAAGCCATTTATACAAATCCATCACCCAAGCCATGTCACAAACACAATCCAATATGATCCACAAATAAAACAAGTCATATCGTGTTGACTTGTGACAAACCAAACCCAAGATTAAGTGTTAGAGGTTCTTCAGATTTCCTCTAATTTCCACAAGTCATTGATAAGTGTAAATTGTGCATTATTTTAGTTGTGTTAAATTCAGTAAAAATATTTTATTTTAGTTGTGTTTGTAAAAGAATTATGCATGAAAAAAAATAAAAATTACAAGTGTTGAACAATGCCACAGTGCCATATCGATCAACACCAAAGCTCCGATTTCAACATGGAGATGCCCACCTTCAATGTTTGAAAGCACCACGACATTACAAATGTCAGTACCACATCACATCACAATATTGTTGCACCCAAAAATAACACTGCAATAATGGATAGCTAGGGAAAATTCACATAAGAGTGCCAGCTTTCGAACTCCGCAACGCTGGAATGTAGTTCCAAGTGCCATAGGGCTTATATTTTATGATTCCATGGTGAAGAAATTATAACTTCTAAGGGCCATGTCACTTAATGAAAAGATGTATCAAGTTGGGCAGTAACAGTGCCACATCATCCAGCGCTGCAACATAGTCAACATTACAGGGCCAGATTGCTAGTTCAATTTGCATCGCTACAGTGCCACCTTGTCCAACACTGTGACACTTCAGTCTAATCCTATACTTATTATAAATAGATGTCAATTCTATTATTTGTGGAGTTCAACCCATTGAGTGAAAATTTAATACTTTTTAGTGTGTTTCTTTCCATAGAATATAGTTAAGGGGGCGCCGAAGAAAGGACATTATGGGTCATTGTTGATAGACTCACCAAGATCACTCATTTTCTATCGATCAAGAAGAATGACTCTGTGGAAAAGCTAGCAAGGATCTATGTGGATGATATTGTTCAACTACATGAGATTCATCTTGCCAACGTGTCAGATAGACATGGGAGATTTACTTCAAGGCTTTGGAAGAAAGGGCAAGAAGCTTTGGGTATGACGTTGGATTTTAGCACTGCTTTTTATATGCAGACTGGCGGTCTATCGAACTGCACCATTCAGAAATTATAATATTTATTGAGAGCCTGCATTCTTGATTTTGGTGAAAGCTAGAGGACTACATTGTACTAGTGGAGTTTGCTTACAACAACAACATTCAAGCTAGAATCAACATGGCACCTTATGAGGCTCTTTATGGCAGAAAGTGCATTTGTATTGGATTGAGGTCGGTGAGAAGAAGCTCTTTAGACCTCAATTAGTTTATCAAGCTACCGAGAAGATTCATCAAATCTAAGAAAGGCTTAATTTAGTTCAGAAGCATAAGAAA
>NW_021554951.1:0-353 GCF_001605985.2 Dendrobium catenatum
TGGATTCTGCCGGAGGATCCATATCTTTTCACCTGCATAATTCAGAATAAATGATACGCACATGCAACGATGTATGCCAATGATGCTCTTAAAGCTACCAAATACTCAACTCTCAATCCAATCCTACAACTCTGGTAACAATCCAATCTTTCAATAATACTGCTCTGATACCAAAAAGTCTTGTCACGCCCCAAGATCTAACTTGGAAAGAATTTCAATTAGTTTCTCAAATAATTTACCAGAGCTATCTATAACATCAATTAAACAGTCTATCAAACATCTATAATATTTAAAACATCAATATACAAGTCGATCTATATCTCAAAAGTTCATGTACAATACTCAGGAACTAC
>NW_021554952.1:0-322 GCF_001605985.2 Dendrobium catenatum
CCTTTTAGGCTATTCCACCTACTCTTCCCTCATTCCTCCTCGTTGTTTTTTCTTGTGCTAATTGGTTCAATTTCAGCAGACATTTCTATGGCTTACTCCGGTCCTTTTGTTACTTTCTCTTTTGGCATGGATTCACGGGCGACACTTCCGGAGTCCCTACTGCCGAGCCTTTCTACACGTGGGGGAATCACTTTTGGTTTATTTACTGACTCAGCATACGTCACTCTTGGCAGGTCGTCACCCTCCGCTGCTGCCGCCTTTGCTCCCCCACAGAGGAGAGGCTATGCATCCATGCGCCCCTTTGGGTGCCCAGCTACTCAGT
>NW_021554953.1:0-279 GCF_001605985.2 Dendrobium catenatum
ATTAAATTAAAACTAAAATCAACATCTAACCACTTCATTCTACTCGGGATCCCTGAGAGGAGGCAACCCATGGCTGCTAATCAGATTTCCTAGGCACTACGGTCAATGATTGTTAGTGTTGGTAGACTGAAATCTATGGTATACCCGGGACGACGGAACCATGGGATCTTGATCGGGTTTACCTCCATGATCACTATGGATGGTCAAGCTCTCACAACCTAGCTTTTTCTGAATCCAAGTAAAAAATGTTTTAAACTCCTCAAAAGACTCTTTTTTATG
>NW_021554954.1:0-230 GCF_001605985.2 Dendrobium catenatum
GGAGGATATATCATTTGTTGATAAAAAAACTTTGAATATGGAGTTAACAATGATTCATCTAGATTACCATAGTTAGATATTCGATCAAACTTCACTTTGGCCGTTCGGGGTCATATTTAGTTCTTCCTTAAATTTGACTATGATAGTTGAGATGAAATTTGCAATTCTAAATATAGACACCATTTTGAAATTTTATTTCTACCTCTCAAATTAGTACATCATTTCTATTT
>NW_021554955.1:0-297 GCF_001605985.2 Dendrobium catenatum
TCTCACAAATTTCAAGTAATTGATCATAGGTTGGTTCGCATACCTCTTCTTGATCAGATTGACCAAGATGATCTCCCATTAAGTACAAAATTGTTTTCTCCTTTTTAGCTTCAATCTCAGATGTGTTAGATGCAGAATTCACCCAGAAAGTTTTTGTTATTAGTTCTTATCCTTCATGTATTTGGTTTTCTCCTCACCCTTCTCCTTACTTGGGTGCTCTATAAGTGTAGGACAATTAGCTTTAACATGTCCAGGCTTCATGCATTCAAAACAAACAATATCAGAAGAACTTTTATA
>NW_021554956.1:0-1664 GCF_001605985.2 Dendrobium catenatum
GGACAGCAGTTCATCCTAGATCTACTTGGGTTTTGGTCCAAGTGTCTCCTAACAGATTGGTAGGTGACATCGCCGAGGTATTTGAAAGGATCCTTGCATTTTAGAATGGTTTTGCGCACCGCTAAGTAGATTAGTTTTGGTTTTGGGTTGAAGACTTATGGAAGTGCTAGTCGTAGTTAAAAAGGGAACTAGAGTAGCAAGGAATTATAGCCTAGAGAGGTTTTGGGAGAATCGTGAGGATCACAAGCAATTATTCACTGGGATGATCTCTGAGAGCAGCTATTCTATGATGAGGGTTTTCTTGGGTCATTGAAAATGGTTGTTGTATGACTTCAACTACTCAAATCTTTATATTAATCGTTTGTTTATCTCAGAGTGGCATGTGGATGACCAGGATTGCATCTTCAAAACATTTTGAATTTAGCTTACACTTTGTCACTTCGCTCTTGTTTTTGGTCCTTCCTCCAAAGCTTGTTCAACTACAGCAGGCCACTAGCTTCCCACCTTTGAAGACTAAACTACTATTCAGCTCATTTTTAGGCTTTTTGCTGGTACTCAAGCCATATCAGATAAATTATGCATGTGCTAATTTTTAACGGGTGTAGAGATTTTGGTGATATAAAGGGTGTTATCTACCGCAACAGCAATTGTTTTTTCCTTTCTATTTTTTTCTACCTTCTAGGGAAGAGTTCATGGTGCAATTTTCAACATTTTTCGTTGGTATGGTCCGATATTTGACAATGGTCATCACTTTACTAGACGCATTGGTCTTATAAGACTGGGCATCACCAACCTTCCTCTTCTTTTTATTGTTGGCGAAAGAAGACCCACTTTGGAATAGTTTTTGAATCTTTGATAGGAAATACTTGATTTCAAGTATCTCCTAGCCAAATCTGAAGTAAACCAAGAAGAAAACTGCTGTTTTCAGCAGTGGACAGCAGCCAAACGCAGGGAATCAAAGAGAAATTGCGAGAAAACTGAGAGAAACTCAAGCAAAGGCTTGTATTTCACTAGTAGATGAATAAAATCAACAAAGATACAAGTGTTCTTCAATTCGAGAGGAAGAACAACCCTCCAAATCTCCGGCAACACCAAGAGCCCAAAGCAAGAAAACCTAGATCTCAAAGCTCATTCAAATTCAAGATAACCCTCATCCCCCCAATCCTCCTAATTAACAATAAAGGAGTTTTACAAAATACCTAAAAGCCCTTCTATTTCAAAATTTCCCTCCAAACAATGTGTTTAACCCATGCTTGGGTCCACCAGGCTTCCGCCCCCTCCTTTGGTTCCACTGGGTTCCGCCTGGTTCCGCCCGCTCCTGGGCTGCCGGGTGTAGAACTGGACCGGTCCAGGCTGGACCGGTCTAGCCGGCCCCTCCTGGGCCGGCGTAAGCCTAACAATCTTCTCTCTTTTTATTTAGTTTTTGTGCTCTATAGTGTCACCAGCATATTGTCCGAAATAAGATTGATAATTGGGAACAAGGCGGGCTCATTTACAATTTGTGATGTGAAACAAAGGCGGAGTTACTTAGGAAATTAAAGAGAGTGAATTACAAAGTGTTCCCATAATAATTTATTACTTATAACAATGATTGATCCTGAGAATTCTTAGTTTTAACTTGCTTAGACAAAGAAGAGCGGAGTCGGTTAACCAAACAATTTAAG
>NW_021554957.1:0-2798 GCF_001605985.2 Dendrobium catenatum
CCCTTGCCCCCCATTGGCTCCGCCAATGCTAATGGGCATATTTTGGCGGTGTGTTGACTGCCAGAACATGTTAACAACCCCCCTCAAGCTGATGGCGTAGGAGATACCAGAAGCTTGTTTATAAGAGTAGTAAATCGAAGGTGAGGAAGAGCCTTAGTAAAAATATCAGCATTTTGATCCTGGGAATTGATGTGGTGTATATTAATTGTACCAGACTTAATGCAATCACGTATAAAAGTGATAATCCACCTATATATGCTTAGTATGAGCATGAAACATAGGATTGTGAGTAAGAGCAATGGCTGATGCATTATCACAATAAAGAGAGGTAGGTGTTGAAATGGTGAATTGAAAATTAGCCAAGAGGAGACGAATTCAAATGATATTAGCGGCGATGGTAGGAAATGCATGATATTCAGTTTCCGTGGAAGATCGAGCAACCATAGGTTACTTCTTGACACACCAAGAAATAAGTGTATCACCAAGAAATAAGCAATATCATGTTGTAGATTTTTTATCTAAGGGATCACCCACCCAATCTGAATCAGCATAAGCATGCAAAGTGAAGAAGTTTTAGTTGATTGCTAAACCAAAATCTATGGTACCATTAAGATATCGAAGTAAATGCTTGAGTGATTGAAAGTGATGTTGTAAAGGACAATGCATGGATTGGCACAACTTATTAATGGCATAAGCGTCGTGTGATAGTTAAATATTGTAAAGAACCAACTAGATGCGGAAAAATTTCTGGATTTTCAAATAATGTTAACGAAGATGTATCACAAATTGGTTTTAATAGGAGAGGAGTGACAACCATATTGCAATTATTTATGCAGTCTCTATGAAGTATATCCAATGCATATTTGGATTGGTGAAGATGGTAGCCCGTGGTTGTAGAAACAACTTGTATACCAAGAAAATAGCTTTGAGTCCCCAAGTTGCGAAGCTGAAAATATTGATGAAGATTGTGAAGCAAACCATCAATTATTTGTGGATTGTTTCAGGTGACTAAAATATCATTAACATATACTAAAAAATACATGAGATGAGAATTATGATTGTAGACTAGCAAAGAGGGATCTGCATCACTATGTCGAAAGCCTCAAGTTTGCAAATACGTAGTGAGTTTTGCAAACCATTGACATAGAAACTGTTTAAGTCCATAAATTGCTTTATGTAAATGAAAAACATAGTCTAGATACTGAGAATATTTGAAGCACAGAGTTGATGCATGTAAACCACTTCACCTAAATCTCCATGGAAAAAAGCATTTGAAACATCTAATTGAATAATTGACCAATGCCTTTTAACTGTTGTTAATAAAAATACGAATGGTTGGTAGCTTTGCCACTGGACTGAAAGTTCTAGTATAATCAATTCCATACTCTTGGCGATAGCCTTGTGAAACAAGGCGAGCTTTATAATGAGCTATTAAGCCATCTGACAGTCTCTTAGTTTTGTAAATCCATTTACAACCAAGCACTATTTGAGAGAATGTTTGTTTAACTAGATCCCATGTCCCTTGTTGTTGTAGAGCCTAAAACTCCACTGCATAACATCACGCCAGCATTTATGTTTAATGGCTGCCAAAAAACAAGTTGGATCAGTTTCTTCAACAAGGATATATATGTTGAAGATTAAACATTGTTTTTGGATTAAGCTTTTCAGTTTGCAACCTATTCACCATTGGATGTCGGGGAGGAAGCATTGAGTGGTTTGGAGGTGGTGAAATTGATGCGTCTGTAGTATGAGAGGAAGAATGGGACTCGGTTGAATGAGCTGATACATGCGGAGATTGTGAAGGAGTAAGGGAACTTGGAAAGATATGTGAAGAGGTAATGGGCTGTTGAGATGTAGCATACAATACTAGAGTCAAGGGAGAAGTAATGGAAATTTTATTGGAGTTGAGAGATGGAGATGTAGTGGATGTGGAAGACATAAAGGGAAATATGTGTTCATGAAACTGAACGTGGCGAGAGATAAGAATTTTATGATTTGTCAAGTGGTAGTAGTGATATCCTTTGTTGTTAGAACTATATCCAATGAAGACACAAGCTGAATATTTTTGGGCAAATTTGTGAGGTGCGGTTGGTTGAAGCCATGGATAACACAAACACCCAAAAACTTAAAGACGAGAATATGATGGAGGATGATTATAGAGAAGAGGAAATAGAGAGATATACTTTGAATTGAGAGAGGGGAGATAATTTATTAAATATACTGTCGTTAATACATATTCAACCCAAAAAATAGTTGGTAAATAAGCCTGTATTAAAAGAGTACAGGCCGTCTCAATGATGTGACAATGTTTGCGCTCAGCTAGGCCATTTAAGCTGTGGAGTATGAGGGAACTAAATTGATGTAAAATACCATTTATAGATAGAAAATTTTGAAATTAGAAGCTTGTATATTCTCCATCTCCACCAGATCAAAATATTTTAATATGAGTGGAAAATTGTTTTTCAACCATATATAGCTTCGAATATAACAAATTTAGAAAATACTTCAACTTTTGTAACCATTGGATATATCCATAAAAAATGAGAAAACTCATCCAAAAATAAGACATAATATCGATATCCATTAAATGATAAAACTGGGGAAGGACTCCATACATCATACACGAATTGAATACTTGAAAAGGAGAAGTACATGTAGAGTTAGAACTAAGAAATGTAACCAATGACTTTTTGCTATTTGACATGGATGACATACAACAGTGGGTACATAAATTTTTAAAGATAGAAAACAAGAAGCTATACAAGATAAGATGGCTTTAGGTGGATGTCCCAGTCTAG
>NW_021554958.1:0-311 GCF_001605985.2 Dendrobium catenatum
AAGACGCTTTTACTTTGCTCTGGCTCTACCTAACCAAACAAGGGAAACAATTCTCCTGCGTTTATTTTGCAAACAACCAAACAATCTCAAAATAATCAAAATATATTGCATTTACTTTACACTGCATTTACTTTACACTGCATTTCTTTTTCAGTCAACCAAACAGCCCCTAAATATTTTTTATTTGTTTTACTATTTGGCCAAACGATGGATTAAGAGAGGCTTTAAAATAATGCTTTTAGATATTATAATAAAATAATAATATGATATTAATATAACTATTTAATTTAATTAATTTTTTAATATAAAAT
>NW_021554959.1:0-393 GCF_001605985.2 Dendrobium catenatum
TCAACTCTAATTCTCTTAATTTTAATAAATCAATTTTCTTTAGAACAAGTAAGATATTAAATTGTTTTTATTTATAAATTCGGCCTACCTAATGCTTTACTCTAAATTTACAAGCAATGGTTTGTCCAATTTGTTCGGTTAGAACATTTGATATTATTTAATTAGAGATATTAAAAGATTAAAAAAAAGGGAAAATATCTATTTAATAATATGAAATTATTAAAAGAAATATTTTTTCTCTTTTTCAGTTATTAAATCTATCATTTTAACTCTATTTTTGATTAAACTGTTTTTAACAAAATTTAAAAATTATAAGACCAATCAAATTTAACATATATCATAACTTAAAATTTGATAAAATATTTTTTATTTCATAATAAAAAAATAAATTGA
>NW_021554960.1:0-308 GCF_001605985.2 Dendrobium catenatum
ATAGATCTTGAAATTATCACAATAAGACAAATGCGGAGTAATATGTAATCCCACAGTTAATAGTTAAAAAATTCACAACGAGTTACCTTGCTCACTCAATCTCGAAGTAGGGCTTAGCGGAAGAAGGTCTTTAGCATATCCAACGATGCCACGAGGACGGTAGCAACCCCAATGGCCTTGAACCACGGAAAGATTGACGGTGGCGAGGATGGCAGGAGTGGTTGACTGTTGATGCTCCAATCGTAGTTTGGAAGTTGGCGGTCGATGACGTGCGCAAGAGTAGGGACAACTCGATCCAAATAATCTCC
>NW_021554961.1:0-1398 GCF_001605985.2 Dendrobium catenatum
ACCTAAATAAACTGATAAGAAAACTCTGCGACAATTGGCAGATAGCGAATCTCATAATAATAATAATTGCATCCCCAACTCTTATAGAAAAATAAAACTTGAAGATGAAGAGATGGGTCTGTTCTTAAAACAGAAGCAGAATATCATTAATTTGAAGGATATATCAGCTGAGTCTGCTCTCAAAACTTCAGCTTTCCACACACCAAGGATGATGTGGCCGGAACTTTGAAAGAAATTAGACAAAAATATAAGAATTATTATTATCATAACTAAACAATGGCAATTCTAAAAGTAGCCACTAAACTGATTAAAGCTCATGTGAAATGTTGCATAAAGATAATAGCCACTAATGCTCCAATCTCCAAGTAACTTTTAATTGACGCCGAAGTTCCACCCCACTTTCGAGTGACGCCGGAGTTCCATCCAATCTCCAAGTAACTCTAGAGTTTTGCCCGAATACCATTTAACGCTGAAGTTCCCCCAACTGCCAACTGACATCGGACTTCTACCCGACACCGAACCTCCGCTCATCATCAGATTTCTACTCAACGCCAAACTTATGCCTGTTGTAAAATTTTCGCTGGACATCTATCCGATGTTGATTTTTTGCCCATTGCTAGACTTCTACCTGACGCCGTCCTTCTGATCTTTGTCGCCCGCCGATTATGATCATTCTGACTTACGTCGCCCACCGACTAAGTCCTTCCAAAATCTGTCGCCTCCCGACTTTTGTCACCCACCTACTACAGTCCTTCCAACCAAACAAACACATCAACAATGATTCTTTGTATTCACATTATGTAACGTACTTTATAAGATATACATCAAGCTAAGACCTTCCTCCAAGGAAAGGCCTCATTTGTAATCAATTGCAATACTAGTGGATTCATTAAAACTGGACTAGGCCTCAAGATTTTTCCCCATTTTTTCAAAGATTTTTCACGTAAATAAACTTAGTATCTCATATGAATGCTACACCCTCTCTCCTATCTGTATGAGTGCTAGATCTTAATATAAAATTAAGATGTTAAATTATATATTTCTCTACCACTGCAAATACTCCATGACACAGCAGTTCACATTTGAACTTTTACATTAGAGAGAGAGAGGTAGAGAAAAATGAGAGAAATAAGGGCAATAGAAACATTTTTTAAAGTATAACAATTTTTTTTAGCAATATATTTTAAGACTAAAAATTTATTTTATAAAATAGTAAGGCCAAACGAAGCCTATATCATTTCGTGAATGAAATTTTACAGATTTATAACGTTGTAAGTATGCCCTCACACACTTCCAATGTAATATGAATTTCACATGTGCAGCTTTCAAAGCCACTCTTAAACAACTGCACATATTGTTTGAATAACCAAAATTAATTCTAGTATAAAATTTAGCTCT
>NW_021554962.1:0-336 GCF_001605985.2 Dendrobium catenatum
ACCGCCAGAACCTCGCTGGACCACCGCCGGACCTCGTCGGACCACCGCCGGAGTTTCGCCGCACCACCACCTCAAGGCCCGACATTCTGCTAAAGGCCTGACGTTCTGCTAAAGGCCCGACATTCTGCTCAAGTCCCGACGTTCTGCTAAAGGCCCAACGTTCTGCTCAAGGCCCAACGTTCAGGCCCGACGTCTTCATCTGAGGTCCTCACCTTTGCCAGAGGCCCTTGTCTTCGCCAGATCATCATCAAAGGCTGTGTGCTCCATCAAAACATCACATGAGGCCCAGACTTCCGCCGGACCACTACTTGAGGCTTTGAGCTCCACCAGGCCACC
>NW_021554963.1:0-201 GCF_001605985.2 Dendrobium catenatum
CCAAAGTGGACGTGCTTAGATAGGCATCAATGGAAGCTATGCCCAACCAGTTATCATGCCAAAAACTGATGTCACCTTTTCCCAACCCCCAATGAATGTAGGTTTCAGCAATCCCTTTAATATTACACAACCTTTTCCACGTTCTAGAGTCAGTGGCCTTACAGATACCAAAAATAGGATGCAACTTGCTACAGTATTTAA
>NW_021554964.1:0-2654 GCF_001605985.2 Dendrobium catenatum
TATATATATATATATATATATATGCACCTTTATCTCTTCTCTATTCAAGCACCATATTAAGCAAAGCACTTGAGCAGTCGAGGGAGAGAACTAAAGTGTGACAAAGAAAAAGATGGGAAGAGAGTATCAATTTTCTAACAAGTTGAAACTCCTCATAACCGTATTTTTGCTTCACTTGTGCTATGCAGGATCTCACATAGTGTCAAGAGTGGCGCTAAACATGGGCATAAGCAAACTGCTACTCCTTGTCTACAGAAATATCATTGCTGTAGTTTTGCTGGCTCCCTTTGCCTATTTTCTAGAAAAGTAAGGCATTGAATTTCTTAATTGAATGTCACACAAGTGTATTGAAGCATTAAATACTATTTTTTTTTTCCTGCAAATTAATGTCTGCATATTCCAATCTATTTTTCTTTAGGAATGACAGGCCACCTCTTACCTTCTCGATCCTAATTGAGTTGTTTCTTCTTGCGCTTTGTGGGTAATTAAGCAATAATTCAGTTAATCAAATAACCCACCAGCACTTTATAAAGACCATTATGCTGGTTTTTTTTTTCAAAATTCACAATGTTTATTAATCACTGAATGCCTTGCAGAATTACAGCTAACCAAGGGTCTTACATACTGGGTTTGTACTACTTGTCTCCAACTTATGTATCTGCAATACAGAATTCAACTCCAGCGATCACATTTGCGATGGCTGCAGCCTTAAGGTGATTCCATCTTTTCAGCAATAGTAGTAATTAGCTCAAATTGACTTGCTTTACAATTGTTTTGGTAACATAATGGGCAGTAGTTAATATTGCAGGCTTGAAAAATTGAACATTAAGAAGAGGTATGGCATTGCAAAGGTGATGGGAACTGCAGTTTGTATTAGTGGAGCAACCATCTTAACCTTGTATAAGGGTTCTCCTCTTCTTCAACACCACCTAAACCTCACAATACTGGGAAAATCCTTGATCATCTCTTCAAACCAGATAATGCATTGGACCTTAGGATGTGTCTATATTCTACTAAACTGTGTTGCTTGGTCTGGTTGGATGGTTTTCCAGGTATTGAAGATGATCAAGTCTTTAATTTCTTGCAAAAACTTCCTCATGTTAAATAAACAATCAATTTATTAGATGTTTGTGTTTCTTCATTGAAAATTAATATTGATTATTTAAATAATATCCTAAATTTCAGGTACCAGTGCTCAAGCACTACCCAGCTAGGCTCTCAGTAACGACACTCACCTGTTTTTTTGGTGTAATACAGTTTGTTGCCATAGCAGCATTCACTGAAAGGGATGTTGAGAGGTGGAAGATCCATTCAGGAGAAGAGCTCCTCGCCGTTCTTTATGCGGTACGCAACTCTTCAGTCTCCAGCAGTTTGCTATTTATTTATTGATATTTTAATAGCTCTCTCTCTCTCTCCCCTTATTTTCAAGCTTATCACAATTCAAGCTAAAAAATTAAAATGAAAGAACGTAGAAACTTCTCTCTCCCTCATTTATTATTCTATATTTTATTGAAGTTGATAAGCTGACGAGAAGGATATTAATAGGAAAAACTAATATTATTTCTAACATCTCATCAGTTATGTTTTGGACGTTTTTAATGTATAGGGGAGATGGGACAGATTCGTTGAACAAGCCGAATTTTTTATCAAGTTAATAATCCATGAGTGACAAAAAATTATTAATGTATTTTTGTCATATTCAGGGCCTAGTTGGTTCAGGGATTACTTTCTCTCTTCAGACATGGTGCATTGATAGGGCAGGCCCACTATTCGTTGCTGTTTTCCAACCTGTACAGACTGTCTTGGTGGCCATCCTCGCAGCCATTATACTTGGAGATCAATTGTACTCTGGTGGGTAAGTATAATAGCCGTAGCCTATAGATTTATTACTCATTTACAATACAAAAATTATGTATATATGACTCAAAATTTCACATAAATTTTAGTAATTTCCTATAGTTTTTTAATGAATGCAGGCTTATAGGGTTCATACTTATAATGGTGGGGCTTTATTCTGTACTGTGGGGGAAGAATGAGGAGAACAAAGTTGGAAACCTGGAAAAAGAGGATCTCACAAACCACCTTCTTGAGCAGCAATAAAAGTCTGAGAAAGTCAAGATATGAAGGCATTAAGACATTATTCATGTGACATTATATTATCAATAACTTTCTATTAATGTTATCATAAGGACATATACTGAATATCCATGTTGAATTTATGAAGGGGTCGAGCATGCATTCATAAAGCTAGCTAGATAAAATAAGCTTCATGTAGTTGATAATATCTTAATTTCAGCATCAAGTACTCATACTTGGCCATTATTGCATGAAAAAATGATATAGGTTTTTTACTTTCTATGATGCATTAATATTTCATAATAATAAAGCATATCATTTCGGGTACTTGCTTCACATATTGGATACATCATATATGTTTGACAAATGTGTCATAAATAATATTTTTTTTATTTTAAAAATATATTGCACAAAGTTAAGCCAATATTTTCATTTTATTTTTTTAAAAAATACTTAAATAATTTAGTGGGCATTTAATATTAATTTTTATTTTATTATTTTGCTTTATGTATCTATGATTTGTTATAATGTTTATTTTTTGTTAAATAATTAATTTTGTAACTTTAAGCTAACAATCT
>NW_021554965.1:0-245 GCF_001605985.2 Dendrobium catenatum
GATGAAGACATTAGCGGCAGGGAAGCTTCCCCTTTTGTTTTTTAATGCCTTCCATTTTAATCTGGAATTGCAGAGGTGCCCGTAAGAAGATGATGGGGTACTATCTGCGGAGCCTCGTTGGTAGCAATGAGGTATGTTTCGTTGGTTTAATTGAAACTATGATAGAAGATATTAACATAATGGAGGTTAATAGACTTATTGGTATGAACTGGGACTTTTTTCATTTTCCTGCTATGGGGAAATCG
>NW_021554966.1:0-261 GCF_001605985.2 Dendrobium catenatum
CTAAGTGGGGGAGTATACGATCAACATATTCCTTGACGGTACATTCAGATCCAAATTCGGGGTCAAAGAACGGTGATTGGATGACGTTAATCTCCCATTGAGAATTGAGAATAAGCTTGTGATCAACTTCCGGATCTACCATACCTGATCATGGAAGGGCTTGGTGTGAGCCGCCACTTGGGAGGGGTGGCCAAGAGGAAGAGGCGGGTGGGGTCTTGGGTAGAAGGAGGTGGAGAGGGGGTGGGGGCGGCTAGATGATGA
>NW_021554967.1:0-306 GCF_001605985.2 Dendrobium catenatum
CCAATTCAAACTAATCAACTTATAACGTCCATTTAATAGCCATGTATAGCTCGAGTGTTAGTTGAATTGGACATATAAAAGCAGTATCCCAATGAGGTTTGAATTGGTTTGGAACTTAATGGTTATTTTCAAAAAGTTGAATTAAAAAATTTACCTATTTTCTTTTCACTTTATAAGATGCATGGACATGGTTTAACTTCTTGTTAAGTTATACCCCCACCTTTAGAAGGTAAAGGATTCTAATAATTCATCTCATAAAAGTGAACTAATTTAAGTGGAATTGGATATTATTACTCCTCATCATGA
>NW_021554968.1:0-228 GCF_001605985.2 Dendrobium catenatum
CTCTTTTATTAGCATGACGGGAAAAAAAGTATAATTTCCTGTATGTGAAAAAAATTACCTTTTTAATAGGTGCCCGAAGACTCATGCACGCCTTTCTCTATCGTGATGAGATTGAAGATTTTTGGCCTCGGTGTCATTCGACACTTCCCGTGCACGCTTTTCTTTAGCATGGCAGGAGGCCCATACTCCTGAAATTTCTCCTAAACATGGGAGATGCCTGGAGGCAAT
>NW_021554969.1:0-205 GCF_001605985.2 Dendrobium catenatum
AGCTACAATGAAAATCATCATGCATACAACAAGCTATAAACAAACCAAAAGCAGGAGACTAGTTAGTGCGCTACGATCCACCTACAGAAAGTAACGAGTAGTGCACGACAGTCTACCTGTACGAAGCAGGGAACAATTCTATTCAAAAGCTGCTACGCCACTCCACCAGATCTGCAACCTCCGTACAAGCAGACAGAAGGCGTCT
>NW_021554970.1:0-336 GCF_001605985.2 Dendrobium catenatum
TTGCTTTCAATATCTATAGTAAAAATTCTTTCCCTTATTACACATGTCTCCAACTAGTTACGGATCACAAAAGTATGCATGCCACCCATAAGATTTTGAAGCCATGGAGTAGCAAATCTCAATATCTAAAAGAAACATGTATATACCAATGTCAAAATCTATAGAATGATGAATCTTTAAACCATAAACGAGATTTTAAAATATGAAATATGCCACCAACATAATATTGAAAGCTCAAACATCCAAAGCTAGATATAAGCTTTAGTTCTATCAATTAATCTACAAAAGTGTTTAAAAGTCTTAAGTTTTCTCTAAACTATTATACCATCACCACAG
>NW_021554971.1:0-382 GCF_001605985.2 Dendrobium catenatum
GCTTTCCTCTTTGGTTTCATCATGTCAATAGAAGTCTTCTTATTAGGGGACAACCTCTGAGAATGAAATTTCATCATGTCAATGGAATGTACTTTTGAATGACCAAATTCATGATACCATTGTCAGGGCCTTCATTCATCATATCTTATGTTATAATCTCTTACATGTCGGCTATTAGAAGGCTCTCCTGACTGTTTCTTCCGTAATATGAGTATTGACCCATATTAGGACAGAATTATTTTTGCTTTCGGTAGGGAGAAATCATGAGATAGGTAAGGAGTTTTATCTATCTTGATTGCGGTCGTAGGATTTCGGGAGGGAGAAATCATGAGAGATTGATGGGGCAAGAAGAAGAAAATTGTGCTTTTACTTAGGGTATGTT
>NW_021554972.1:0-9197 GCF_001605985.2 Dendrobium catenatum
ACTTTCTTCTCAACAACCTTGCAAGCTTCCTTCAAATGGCCAATCTGACCACACTTATATCAAAAGTTGGAAATTTTCTCATATTCCACTCTTTGATAAAATTTGCCATTTATTCCTTCCACCCAAACACCAGTTGGCAGTTTCTGATCAAGCTGAATGTGAACACAAATCCTGGAAAATTCTCTCCTCTCCCATTGGAACATATCTCCATCTATCAAAATAGGTTCTCCAATAGAAGAAGCTATCCTTGATACATTAATTTCATCCCAGCAGTAAAGCGGCAAACTTGGCATCCTAATCCAAATTGGAGAAGACAACCCTTTGAGTGAGTTGGGATTGAGATCTGAATTCCACTTATCCAGCCCAATTATATGCCCATTGACAAACCATGGGTCTCCCGAAAGAACATTCTCCATGGCATCATTAGAGAAAAAAGAGCATAATACCCAATCAGAACCAAGGCTCGTAAGATGAAACTTACCAAACTTTGTCCACTGCCGTCTCAGCTCAACCGCTATCAAATGAATCAGTATGCGACACCCAAACACCTTCACAACAATGTAGGACAACAACTTCTTAGAATTAGCTCTAATATTGGGCTCAAATAGCTTGACTACTGATCCATCTTCTATCAAAAATGATTTACAGGCCAGAAGCTTAACTTAAATATATAGACATTTTGTCTATGGATTTATTTGTTCTTGCTCTGATGCCAATACACTGTCATTATCTTCCATTATCGATCTTGAATGATTTTCTCCCTCTATAGACTTTTCACAAACATTTGACTTGCATCCTTAAATATTCTCAAATAATTGGGCGTCTCCTAATACAGGTATCAGTTTCAAATTGGTGAACAATTAATTTTCTCTCTGAAGAAGAAGATCCGGCCTTAAGAATGGTTTGAGGAGAGTTCATTCCATCTTCAATCAAAACTTGTTTACCTTTCCACAACACAGGAGATACAACTGATGCCTTTTCCACATTTGGCACTCGGATAACCAGAGCTATATTACAGATTCTTGAAGCATTCCCAAAATTCGCTTTACTGGACGTCAATGATGCTATTCCCTTCCACGGAGGAACATTTCGGTCATCGGAGATGGCCAGAGGATGATCCTCCATCACCAGCGTGAAACCCACCAATGAGCCACTAAACAAAAAATTTGAAAAATTTCCTTTGAAAATGGGAACTTTCTCTCACTAACTTCTCTTAATTCTAGTTCTTTTTTCAATTGTTGAGATTCGGATAACTAGTTTTTCTCTTATTCTAAGATAATTAGTTTTTCGATTGTTGAGATTCATACAACATGTATATTTTTTATGATTCAAAATATTATTATTTCAATTATAATTTCTTCTAACATATTTTGGATGTACTATTTTGTTGTTTGTGTGTACTAATATTTTAGGAAAATCATACTCCAGATTATTAAAGAATTTAAATTAGATTAGATTAGGGTTAATTGTCAATAAAGTCTGTATTTTTTATTTTATTGAGTATGAGAGTGTGATTATAATTGAGTAAATGTGCATATACACACTGGGGAGAGTTTAAAATTTATAAATTTTTAAAACTGATCGTCTTATATGAAGTCATTTTGTATGGGACAATTGGTTCAATTATTTTCCCCTACGAGCAGTCAAACGAACTGCAGGTAGAAATTTTTTCTAATTATAAATCGTACTGTACGAAGTCGCCTTCGTACGTACGTCGTCCAGAGTACGAATTGGATGGGTACTTTTTTGTCCAGATGAATTCAAAGTTTTTCTGAAACTGATCATAATGTATGATGTCATCATCATACGTACATCATCTAGATTATAAATAAGACGAGTCCCTTTTCATCCCGATGAACTTGAAAATTTTTTAAATCTGATCGTAATGTATGATGTCGTCATCATACGTACGTCATCCAGAGTATGAATTAGATGGGTCACTTTTTATCCCAATGAATTCAAAATTTTTTTGAATGGTTCATACTGTATGATATTCCATTCATACGTACTCATCCAGAGTACAAAAATGTGGGGTCCCTTTTCGTCCCGACGAAATAAAAAATTTTCTAACTATTCATACAATACGAACTTGGTTCGTACTGGATGATCATCATGTATAAAATCATTTTGTATAAATTTGCATAAAGTTCATATGCAACAATTTTTGAACTATTTGTTTGTACAAAAATATGATCGTATTGTACGATGTACACACTCAAAATTGTAATTTTTAGTTTTCTGGATGATTTTTTCATGTCTTTCATATAAAAGGTCCTTTAAAACTGACATGTGAAGTGTTCTTCTTTGTGATTTTTCAAGAGCAAGTGAAAGACTGCATTTGGGAGAGTGTTTGAGAGAGATTTTTTACAAGAGAAGTGTAAAGCGTTCTCAAGGTTACTCAAAGGTAAGGATCACTTTGTGTTTTACATTGCAACTATTCTTTTCTTCATTCTAGTTGCTCGAGGGAAAATCTTTTGAAGTAAGACGACAGTACTCTATCGACACTTGGAGGGTATGAATAAACAATGGTACTATACCGATACTTGGAGGGCATGAATAGACGACGGTACTCTGCTGAAACTTGGAGAGTTTGAAAGGACAACAGTACTATTCTGCCTTGAAGATAGGGGAAAAAGAGAGAATTTGTAAAGGCTTCTCTGCCTTACTATGGGTGCTAAATGAGAGTCACTTTTGATAATAGTGTAATACTTTAAGAGGGAGTCTTCAGGGAGTGGATATAGGTTGTGTTTGATCGAATCAATATAAACCTTTATCTTTTAATTTTTTGCATTTATTTTCTATAATTTGTTTTACTGTGGTTGAAAAGTTCATTTTACTTTAAAATAAAATTGTTATAATATTTCAAAATAATTTACTATTAAAAGTCCAAGAGAAAATTTTTAAATTACCAATTCACCCCCTCCCCTTAGTTAGCCTTGGGATAATAGCTTAGGTTTAACAACCTCTAAGGAATTAACAAGTGGTATCAGAGTAAGGTTTCAAAATTATAAGTTTAGACTATTTTAAAAAAATAAAAATGGTTACTTCTGGAAACCGAAACACACTAGAAGGATATTCGATCACTAGACCCCCATTATTTGACAATATTCCTTTTGATTTTTGGAAAACACACATGTCTACATTTCTGCAATCACTTGATTATCGCATATGGATTTTAGTTCAAGAAAGGTATACTAGGCCAACTAGACTAGTAGATGGTATTAGAGTTGAAACACCCTTTACTAATTAGACTTTAGAAGAATATGACTTAGCATAATTAAATGAAAAATATTTAAAATAGTTTCTTTTATACACTCAAGTCAGAAGATTACATGCAGATTTTCACTTATAAAAGTGGAAAGGACATTTTTGATAGACTTTATATTACTTACGAAGGGAATAATGAAGTAAAATAATATAGATTAAATATCTCATTACAAGACTGTACATTATTTCACATGAAACCCAATGAATCCATTTCTGATATGTACACAAGATTCACTCAATAATTACTTCTTTGCATGCATTAGGTAGGGAACTAATAGATGCTAAAATTATTAATAAAATTCTGTATTATTTGCCTATTTCATATGATGCAAAAATAACTACTATTATAGAGTCAAAGGATTTAAATGTTTACTCTATTTATAATCTTCTTGGATCACTAATTGCTTATGAGCAAGTAGTGAGTCAAAGGAAGATTGATGGAGGAGAATAGTGAAAGGAGAAGAATATAGCACTAAAAGTGGATGTTTCTGAGAGTGATCAATCAAAACTTGAGGATGATATTGCCTTGATGATAAGGTAATTCAAGAGTTTTTTTAAAGAAGAAGCAGAGGAGAAACCAACAGTGGAATAGAGGTAAGTTCTATAAAAATGTTAAGATTTATGATGATGTTATTTGCTATGAATACAGGAAACTTGGACATATAAAATTGGACTACCCTAATCTTAACGCCACTCCTAGCAAGGAGAAGGTAGAGGAGAAAGAAAATGGGAGAAAGGGAAATAAGAGATTTTAGAGAGCTTTCTGGGTGGACTTAGCTTGGATTCATAAGAAATAGAGAAAGAAGAGCAAGTCACCAACCTGTATTTAATGGATTATAGTCTTGATCAGTCATACTAAGAAGAGGTATGTGACTTAACAAGTGATGAATTTCTTGAAGTTTCTAAAAGAATACATGTTGTATATAGAAAACTTAAGAAAATGCATGCTAGCTTGAACCTAGAATTACAAGAATTACAAAAAGAGCATGAAATCCTTAGAAAAAATTATGCACAGATAGACAACAATCACATGAGCTTACTTGATGAATTCGATGATTTGAACAAGTAAAATGAATTATTGAAATAACCCTAAACTAAATTGGAAAAATAATTGAAGGATTTTAGGGATGAATATGAGAAAAGAAAGCACTATCTAAAATAAGATAACCTTGTGTTTAAAGATGCAAACTCATTTCATAGAGTAATGGGGAAAACTCTCAAGAAAAATAGGATACCCCCTACCCTTGAAGATTTTTGTAATCCTATTTTGAAGGCAAAACTTTTAAAACCTAGGAAAAGACAGATTCATTATCGGAGATTGAAAAACCCTTTTTATGGAGTTAAATATTTTACTTGTGGGATGATTGGACATATATCACACACTTATATTTTATAACACACTTATATTTTACATAGAAAAACTCATTTAGTGTGGAGATCTAGGATGCATAAGTTAAGTCATATCATACATGGATCTAGTTTTATTTTGCCAAAAGGAGAACCCAAACTTGTTTGGGTTTTCAAGTCTAACATTTGATTATTTTGTAGGTACATTCTCATACAAGACCTCGTGAGAGCATTTGGTACCTGGATAGTGATTGCTCCAAGCATATGATTTGAGACACTACATAATTCATATCATTGGAAGCTAGGAATGGAGGTAAGGTTACATTGGGAGATAAATCCACTAGGAAAGTGGCTGGCACATGTATGATAAAAAATTTGAAAAAAAAATTTATTGAGAATGTGTTACTTGTTGAAGGCTTAAAACATAATTTGTTAAGTATAAGCCAGCTATATGATAAAGGGTATAGAATTAAATTTTTTTCCACTAGCTATATATTAAGCCTAAATGGAAATGATTTATTGTATGTAATTAGGGTAAACAATATTTATATGCTAGATTTGAATTCTATTAAAACTCCTAATGTTTTTTGTTTAAAAATAATTTCTAATGAGTCATGGTTATAACATAGGAGACTTGATTACGTTAGCTTGAAAAATCTTAGAAAAATTACCCAAAAGTAACTTATTAGAGGTATACCAAAAGTAGACTTTATTAAGGATCACCTTTGTGAGGCATGCCAACTAGAAAAATATGTGAAGTCCTCATTTCATTCTAATAAAGATCTTAGAACTAGTAAATCATTGGAGCTTATACATATTGAACTTTTTGTGTTGCATATCTATTTTCAAAAATAGAATTTTGATGATTGTAAACACATTTATTTTTCTTCGATTGCCTTGCCTACTACCATTTCAGGTCCACATGATCAAGACTGTAATTTGAACTAGCTCAAGATTTGGTAGATTAGGCCTAAGTCAGTTTGTAATGTATTTTTTCCCCTTTCTTGAGTTAATTGTAATCATTGTGGTGCTTGATGCTAAGTAACCCTGTACGCACACACTTGAGTGATTTTTTCTATCTAAATTAGAGTTTTTTTTATTTTTCTCACATCATCTGGGATGATCCCAAAATCATCCTAGACGATCGGTCAAAAATAAAAACCCTAATTAAGGCATCATGATTAAGGCAGCCGTCATTAAGCATATCGTCCTGGACAATTTTTGTATCTTCCTAGACGATAGGATCAAATCAGACGATAGGCTCAAATCAGAAAGAATCAACCACCAAATCAATTTAGGTAGCTTTATTTTTTAATTATCATTCAGGACATCGGCCTAGATGAAGAAGTACAATTATGCCTAAATTGATCTAGAGATTAAGAAAAGTAATTAGGTTGATTGATACGATCATATCGTCCTAGAAGATCACAGGATCGGCCAGGATGACCAGTTCAAAAACCTTGATTTCTCCTGGATGACCAAAAATCATACAACATCTATTCAGTGCGATGTTCTGGACGATTTGTGCAGATTTTGAACTAATCAGCCAGGACGATCAAGTCATTTTGTTTTTGTCTAGACTCCCGTCCAGAGCGATGCTCCCGTCCAGAGCGATGCTCTGGATGATATTTCTTGATTTAAACTAATCATACAGAATGATATAATATCATCCTGGATGATATGAACAAAATCTTCTAATCATCCTAAGTCATCTAGGTTGATTGAGCTTAATTTGTACTGATTGTACAGGATGGTAAGAATATCATCTGTTGCAACCCGTGACCCCGAGTTTGAGATTTTGATGATGCTAAATAATGAGTGTTTTGGAACTGCTTTTCATTTATTATTATTCTATTTATTATTTTCCTTGAAGAGAGAGCCTAAATGAGAGAGAGAGAGAGAGAGGAACTTGTGAGGGGGAGTTTGTGAGAGGGTTCATAAGGGTTTCTCCAAGCAAGGTTCCAAGTCATCTTCTCCGATCGTTGTCTCTTGTCCTTGGGGGGTTCTAAGGAGGTCTACTTAAATAATCAGTCAAGGTTCTCTGCCTACTTTAGGAGGAAGCAGAAGGAGTCGGTTCTCTACCGCAGCGGGGTTGGTGAAAAGGAGTGTTTTTGTAAGGGCTTCTCTGCCTAGCTATTGGAGATAAAGGAGAGACACAAAGATAGTGTAATACTCGGAGGGTGCCTCTGAGGAGTGGACGTAGGTCAAGGATTGACCAAACCACTATAAATTCGGTGTGTTCTTTCTTTGTTTCTTACTTATGCATTTAATTTTCGCACTCTGGTTTTATTATGGTGAATTGTGTTTTAATTTAAGTTTGTGATTTGTTTGAAATGTTTTCAAAATACCAATTCACCCCCCTCTTGGTTAGCCTCGGGACTAATTCATAAGGGCTTAACATCCCTAACGAACTTTCATTTTGGACTGGTTAGCACCATAAGTCTAGGAGGGAAGGTATATGAATTTTTGATAGTTGATGATTTCTTGAGATTTATGTGGGTTAAATTTTTAATTCTTAAGAATGAATTATTTGAGGAATTTAGAGAATTTTTGACTTGGAGTAAAAAAAAAATTAGATTGTGAAATTTTAACTATTCAAAGTGATCATAGTGGTGAATTTGAAAATGAAACATTTGAGAATTTTTATAATGAAAAAGGGATTGTTCATAATTTTTTTTGCACCTAGGACCTCTCAGTAGAATGGGGTAGTCGAAAGAAAGAATAGAACCTTAATTGAAGCCGCTAGAGCCAAGTTGGCAGAATATACACTTCCTCACCATACATCTAAAAAGGGTGAATATAAGGTCTAAATTGAATAAAATATCCTATGAGCTTCTTAAAGGTAGAACACCTAATTTATCTCATTTGCATGTTTTTAGATGTAAGTTGTTCATACATAATATTGGTAAATCTCTTTTAGAAAAATTTGATCCAAAATCAGATGAAGGAATTTTTCTTGGATACTCTAGTGTTGGGAAATCATTTAGAGTGTTTAACAAAAAAACTTTGGTAGTTGAGGAGACCACAATTGTTATATTTGATGAATCTGGTAGTTTAGAAAAGTTAAATTTAGAAGAGGATGATTTAGAAGATAACTCCCAAAGAATTGAGAAGATTAATTTGGAAGAAAATTGGAGATAGAAAATCCAATGCCTAGAGATTTCAAATTTTCTAAAAATCACTATGAAGAATTAATTTTAGGTGAACCTGGTGAGAGTGTTAGGATATTCTGATTTTGACTTAGAAATTTTGTATCCCAGTACAACTATTCATTTGAGATTATTGGATATTTTGATTTAGACTTTATAGGTTATAGGGTTGATAAAAAAAGTATATTTAGAACTTATCAATTTATAAAAAATTCTTTAGTTTTTTGGTCTAGTAGAAAATAAAATTTTATAGCCCTATCCACTACTAAAGTTGAATACATTACCTTGAGAAGTTATGTGGCACAATTTCTTTGGTTAAAATAATAGTTGATTGATTTAGGATTTATAATAGGCACAATTCTAATTTATTATGATAACACTAGTGCGATTTGTTTTTCAAAGAATCATATTCAACATTATAGATGCAAACATATAGACATAAGGTATAGTTTCATTAGGGATCATGTAGCTAAAGGAGAAATTGAATTGAATTATGTTTAAACTAAAAATCAACTTGCAGATATTTTTATAAAATCAGTAGCCTTTGATACTTTTAGTACATTAAGAATAAAGTTAGGTGTGTTAAGAGAGTTGCTATGTGCATGTTTTATATTATTGTAACTTGTATTGTTTTGATTATTTCAAATATTATTGTATTATGTGTAGTTAACTCCTAACACTTTTTGGAAGAGTTATTTTTGCTCTTGTGTGTACTAACATTTCAGAAAAATCAAACTCTAGACTACGAAAACTTGAAATCAAATTCAGTATGAGATACTTTGTGTATTTAAAGTTTCTATTTTTTCTTGAATTAAATTTGAGAGGGAGTAATTGTAATTGAGAGAATAAACACACACACTTAGGAGGTCTTGAAAATTTTGTACTGATCGTACATGACGAACCTAGTTTGTACAGGACGAACCTAGTTCGTACAGGATGATCAGGTCAGTTATCTCCTTGTAAGAGCAATGGAATGAACAGGAATTGAAGAAAATTTTTCTAAATCCCGATCGTCCAGGACAAAGTGTATTTGTCCCAGGATAAAATTTTCTCTGGAAAATTTTCATTCAGACGAAATTTATATTCGTTCCAGGACGAGTTGCTCTCTAGAGTATTTTCATCCAGGACGAAGTGTACTCGTCCCAGGATGAAATCTCCTCTGTAGAATTTTCGTTCAGACGAAATTTATAATCGTGTCAGTATGAGTTGCTCTCTGGAAAAATTTAATATGGACGAACCCATATTAGTCCCGAGACGAAGTGAACCGACTCTGAAATTTTTAGTGACGTTATGCAATTTTTGGGAACCGACCTATGAAATAACCGTTCGTACCGGACGAACCTAGTTCGTATGGGATGATGTGTGTGTACAAAGTCATTTCGTACCCATATACATTAGGTTCATTTCTAACGCATTTAAGTAAAATCGTTCAGG